>NW_028258139.1:12846969-12998484 GCF_053883595.1 Heterocephalus glaber | reverse complement strand
AGAGTCGGGGCATGGCCAGAGAGCTCCCAGACCCGGGAGGAATCTCAGGCTGCCTTGCCCACCCTCCCCGTTTCACATCGCCTGATGAGTTCCAGGCACTTGGGGCCCGGGGAGAGGGGCTGACCTGAAGCTGATTTCCTCTGCCCGGGGCTTCACACATGCTGGAAGCCATCTGGAGCAGCAAGCAAGGAGCAACGGGGGCAAGGAGAGCGACTGTGGGGTGACCCCAAGTGGGTCTTTTTTCTGTATTGCTGTTAGTACAACTTTGACAATTAAAAAATTCAACATAAATGTAATCACCTGTGCACAGGGACAATTGGAAGTGCCCTGATGTCCCAGGGGCTGGCCGGGCCGGCGGAATCGGAATCATCTTCAGCAGTTTTCTTGTTCACTTCACAAGTGTCTATTACTTTATAATAAAAATTCCAGGCAGTGAGGGGTGAGCAACTACTTCTCACCATGTCCCCAGCCCTGCTCACCCTCCCTGCTCTGGGCAGGGCTGGGGTCGGGACTGGGAAGGCCAGGCCTTTCTATGAAGGTCAGGAGAGCCTGAGGACCCTCTTCCCCAGCTTGTCCCTGAAGGAGGCTTTGTGGTCCCTGCCCTCACTTTCATGAGACAGATCTCAGGACTCTGGGGACAGTGATGTCGCCTACAACTCACAACCAAACTCTTGGTGTAATTGTGCCCATTCTACAGATAAGAAAGCAGAGCCCCTGAACAGTAACAAGCCTTGTCCAAAATGACTTGCAGCAGGTGGTAGAGCTAAGGCCCCCACGGGTGCTAGGACTTGAGATCACAGGGATGGCTAGACACTAGGGCAGGTGGTGAATCCTTTAATCCACCTGTGTTCAGAGAGGGGCCTGCCTGCCCAATCCACCCACCCCAGCATTTCTCCAGGCTGAGTGCTCAGTCCCCATGAAGCTGGGACAGCTCCCCTGGACCATGGCTATAACCTGTGTCTGGGCCTAGAGCCAGCCACCCCTCTCTGATTCCTTTGCATACAGATTGGTACCTCACATGTCTGTCACTCATTCATTCCCTCAAGAGTGGCAGGGGCAGGGCAAGGGCTTTGTAGGAGGTGGAGCAGCAGGTGCAGAGCAGTCTGGAAAGCCAGCCACATCCTCCATCTGAGGAACACCAGTGGCTCAAGGGATGCAGAGAGGAGAAGGATGGCAGGGCGGGGGGTGGGGGTGGGGGTGGGGGTGGGGAGGGGTTGTTGGGGAACTGATCAGTTCTCCTTACCCACTCTACTGGCCAGCAGTGAGAAGAATGACCAGGATACCTGCTGGAAGGTCTAAGCAGGGCTGTGCTCAGACCTGGAGATGCAAGAACATCACAGGGCTCCCTGGAGCCCAGCAAGAGCCCCCACATCCCAGACCAGGCATCTCCAAGGTCCTGGACTTGGTTTCTGAGGCTAGCAGATCCACCTGGCTTTCTAGAAGTTCTTTGGGTGGACACCCCCACCCCCACCCCCAGCTCTAGTCCTCATCATAGGAGTCCAGGCCTCCCAAGGACTTGGCCTGTCCCTGTCTCCTGGTCTCTGCCAGGTATAACACCCTTCTCGTTTGTTAGTCCCAGCCAGGGCAGACAGGAAAGGTGCCTGATACCTGGCTAAAGGCTTCGAAGGGCTCTCTGTCTAGCCAGTACCTTTTGCCACCCTACCACCCTGCAGAGTGAGCAGGACGACTCCTGGAGTCCCAGGCCAGAGCCAACCCCAGGCCTGGATGGCCCCTGGAGGACCAGGGAGTATTCCTGTCAGGCCTTGGTAGGGAGTTGGGGCAGTGAGTGAGTGAGTGTGTGTGTGTGTGTGTGTGTGTGTGTTGGGGGTATCCTGCCAGAAGCAGCACACTGAAGCTGATTCCCAAGTACCCAACACCTTCCTAGGGCTTCTCACATCTACTTCCTGCACTCGCAGAACTCCATGGGGACTACGCATGTGGCTTGGTGATTAAATGTACTCCACAAACCTTTACTGAGTACCTACTGTGTGCCAGGCTGCCTGTGATTCTGCCAGATAGGTGGCTAGAGATCCCTTGATGAGGAACAAGCTGCTGGAGCTTGGTAGCCTAATACAGCATGGGTTATCCAAGGGGGGAATCTGTTCTGGGAATCTGGGGACAGCTGGGAGGACCAGTGGTTGGGGTGGAGAGCCATGGCATGGCACGGCATGGCCAAGCCTGTGGGACAGGCAGGCTCTGGACTGCTCCTGTAGCTTCCTCCCACCATGGCACCTCCTGGATCCTGGATGAATATCTAGAGAGCAAGGCAGAAGTGCGTCAGAAGCTGCTCCTGTCCTCCCGGTCAGGTAGCGGGGCAGAGACACTTACTTCCTTATGCAGGTCACACCGAGGAAGAGCATGTATCCTAGCATCTTTGGAAAATGCAGTCTACCAGGACAGGTCAGAGAACAGAAAACGAACCTCAAAAGTAAGTAAATGAAGGCTGGGGATTTAGCTCAGTGGCGCCGCGCCTGTCTTGCAAATGCAAGGTCCTGAGTTCGATCCCTGGTACCAAAAAAACAACAAAAAAGTAAGTAATTGAGTGTTAGTATTTTCCTGCTGTGCCACAAACTGCCACAAGTCTTGCAACTCGGAACAGCAATTCTCGTCTCAGGACTTTGTCAGTCAGTAGTCGGAGCTGGTCCTGGTCCTGCAAGGTTCTCAGGCTTCGGTCAAGGTTGCCACAGATGAGGTCTCATCTGGGACAGGGAGGGATTTGCTTCCCGGAGCTCTGGGATTGCTGGAAGAATTTCCTGGAATCTGTAGGACACAGTTCTGGGGGCTCAGGCTCTTCACCATGTGTGGCTCCCAGCATGGCTTCAGCCTTCCCCAGGACAGTGTAGCTCGAGTCACAGGCACTGCCCACAGGGAGAGTCACCCAAGGGCGTGAACCCAGGAGGTGAGGGCAGTTGCTGAATGAGGGGATGGAGAGTGCTGGGGACCTTCCTGGGGCAGGCTGTGGGACAGTGGGGGCTGGGGAGCAGCCTTGTTGGGAGTGGCTGCAGGCCAAGGGGCGTGGCCAGGATGGCTGGATCAAGGTCAGAGCCTGGGGCCGGTGGGGGCCAGGGACGGCATGG
Organism: Heterocephalus glaber; assembly: GCF_053883595.1. Taxonomy (NCBI): domain Eukaryota; kingdom Metazoa; phylum Chordata; class Mammalia; order Rodentia; family Bathyergidae; genus Heterocephalus; species Heterocephalus glaber. The sequence goes on along the minus strand of NW_028258139.1, from coordinate 12,995,407 downwards.
TGGGGCTCTGGCTGCTGTTTGCTATCTGTGCAATTGATTCTTCAGCAACCGTCCTGGAACAGGGCATCACAGGCAGGACTGGTCTGTCTAAATTGTTTTTGTTTTTTGGTACCAGGGATTGAACTCAGGTCCTTTTGCTTGCACAGCAGCCGGCGAAACCACTGAGCTAAATCCCCAGCCCTGGTCTGTCTAAATTCTATAACAGGTAGCAGGTAGAGTTTCCAGATGTCACTGTGCCCCTTCACGAGGTTCTCTGTCCTGAGTGCAGAAGCAGACGTGGTGACACATGTCCGCGCCACCCAGCACTTGGGAGGCAAAGGTAAGGGGATGGTTGAGAATTCAAGGCCAGTATGAACTACATAGGGAGACCTTGCCTCAAAAAGAAAAAAAAAAAAAGGAGGAGCCTGAAAACTGCCCAGGTCATTCTGTTACATTCGTATCACATGAATGCAGCTTGTGGGTGTGGCAGTAAATGCCTGGCCACCCAGAGGTTTTCATGTGGAAGTGATTGCAGAAGTACAAACTCTGTCCCACAGAGGGGCCATGGTTTCTGGACAGGGATTTGGGGTTAGGGCTTGGAAGGTATAGCAGGCCAAGCTGAAGTAAACCATGTGGGGCTCACTTGCTTTTATTTTGCTTTGTCTTTTTTCCAGTACCGGGGATCGAACTCAGCACCTTACACTTTAGAGGCAGGTGGCAGAACCACTGAGCTAAATCCCTGCCCTTTTTTTTTTCAGGCGTGGTGCCACTGAGCTCAATCCCGGCCCCTCACTTGCTATTAAAACAATAGCCAGTTCTGCAAAAGGACCAGAGCCTCCTGGGAGTGAGCCCCCACTCAGCCTGCCCACTGCTCCACCCCTTCCTTGTCCCTACCCCAGCACTGATGGAGCACCTACCATATGCCAGGCAACATCCGAGGGTGCACACTCAGCCACGTATCTCTCCAAGCTGTCCCTCCTGGCACTTACACTCTGCTGGGGACAGACAGCAGCATGAATGTTGGTGTGACCACTGCCCTTCGGGGAGACCTGGATGGTGCCGAACTCTGAAAGGGCTCCCACCAACCCAGGGCACTCTCCCTTTCAGCTCCTCCCAGACCCCAGAGTCTAGACCAGCACTCCCTGCCCTGAGTAATAGCCTCTTCTGGGTGCAAAACCACACCCTGAGGTCACCTGTCCACATCTCCAGGTCCCCCACCAGGGGCCACAGCTCCCTTAGAGGAGGCAATAGCCCTGGCTCTCCCACCAGCAGCTGGAGCTGCTTGTGGGTGTAGCAGTAAAGGGAGGGAGCTCAATCGAGGAGCCCCTGCTAGGACCCTGCCCTACCCTGCCAGGGTCCAAGGACCCCTAGGTTGCCTCTAGCCTTGGGGGACCATGTGATCTTGCTGTAGATCTCCACCCACTTGTGGCTGCTCCCATGGACCTGGGTCTCTGCTTAGTGTCCCTCCTTGAGGCCTGGCAGGGGGAGGACCCTCGACCTGAGCCCAGTATGATCAATGGGCACACTCAGAGGAGCCACAGGAACTGCAACAGGCAGGTCCCCCAAGAGAGTCTTGGGGCAATGGAGAATCAGGACCTCACACAGCCTCCTGGAAGGCAGTGCCCAGCCCTCCTAAGCCTTCTTACTGGTTGCTTTGGGCAATGGGTTAACAGAGGGAAAGACAGTAGGTCCGAGGTCTCAGGCTAATGTCACTGCCCCCCCTTGTGGTGGCTGGGGCCCTGGGTGGCTGTGGCAGGGGCTTGTTAAATTCTGGCCACAGTGGAAAGGGTGAGTTGGTGGCTGAAGGTCCAGAAGAGATGAGTCTCCTTGTTGTCCCTGATAGGCTGGCATCTGACCACCAGCCCCTACCCACTATGGCTATCTCAAGGGCTGTGGTAGCACTAGGTGAGTTCAGCTGCCACCAGGCTTGTTAGGAATCCTATCTGCAGGGGATAGTCACTGGTGGCATGAGAGTGAAGCACAAGGATATGCCCATTCATGAAGCCAGAATTCCCAGAGAGCTTGGCCCGAGTGCCAGCCTGTGTCCCCTTGCTGGCTGTGCAGGGAGGCAGGAAACAGGTGAACACTGGACCATCTGGATCTATGATGTGGTCTCCCTACCCAGGAAGGGGAGGGAGAAGTGACTTTTGGGTTATCAGAGGTTTGGTCTTCACGGAGGGCCTCATGAGTAGTGTTCAGGAGCCTGGAGAAGAGGACAAGGTGGCCCTGTAGGCTGTGCCATGGGGGACCAGGGACTGTGGGTGTGCGACATGTGAATAGCATTTCTGAGTAGTCCTAGAGTGTCTTTTGCTTCTCTGTGCTGAGAAGCAGGAGCTGGGCAGTGTCCCGAGCCCTCACTTCTGCTGTCCACTTGTTCTGTCCAGGTTGTCACTGGGGAGTTGTTTCTGCAGCCATGGCTGCCCAGCTGAGGCTAAAGCTCCAGGATATCCTGCTGCTGCAGGACAGCCCCCACGCTGCAGTTTCCCCTGCTGATGCTTAGCCCGGGACCCCTGGACACCGAGGGGAGGTGGGCAGGACCCTGGGGCAGCTCTGTGGCCATATGCCCATTCCTCAAGGCCCAGGTTGTGGTTGGCAGAGGGATCCCTGAGCAGGTCTCCAGGGGGTACAGTGTGTGGTCCTGCCCCCATCCCAGGTCCCGCCCACCCAGGCTCCACCATCAGGGGCTCTGCGAAGTTTACTGATCAGGTGGGGCTGTGGCTTTTCTTCCAGCCAAGTCCAAGTTCTGGAGCCCACCAGCCTGCTGAACTCATAGTGGTGATGGGGACAATCATTGTGGAAATGACTGTGGCCACGTCCTCTGGCCAGATTCTTTTTGTAAGCCTCTTTAAGGTCAGCAAAATGGACAGGGGCTGTAGTGGACAGCAAGACTGCATGAGCCTTGTGGGGGCAGAGTGTCCCTTCCACCCATGACCTATTTTGGTCAAAGGAACCTGGTGGAAGCTGAGGGACTTGTGATGCACCCTGAGGCACCGAGCTGCAGGCAGGAACATGAGGCCCAGGTATGTGGTGGTTTTTCAGCAGCAGCATGAGGCAGTGCTGACCCACTCAAGCTTGGAGGCTCAAGGGGACCACCCAGAGGTTGTCTGCCTCTGTAGCCTCTGAGGGTGAGGCCTAGAGGGTCCCCTGCTGGGGACAGCTCCCTGCTGGAGGATACAGCTCTCAGCCAGCTTCCTGGTTAAACTGCCTCCTTCCTCGGGATGGGCCTGACTTCCTTTGCCCTTGCCTTGGCTCCAGCCTGCCCAACCTGTGTCTCCAGAGACCCCTCCCAGGCTTCCCCCCACCCAGCCTTGCTGACCTGAGCCTGGCCATGGAGACAGGCTGCCTCAGACCCTCTGGGCCATCCTGGGGTCAAGGAGAGCATGCAGTACTCCTGCCAGAGGTAGTGCAGGCTCTGCCTTCCAGCCGGCCCATCTCCCACCTAGTCCAGGGCCCCATGGTAGCAGTCAGGATAGGCCAGCTGACACAGGACAGAACCTTTATTGCTGGACGTAAAATGCCTGCCAGAGAGGCCTGACCAGGGGCCTCTTCCTCAGGCAAGAGTGCTGGGTGGGGAAGGTGGGGGCCCACACATCCCATAGGTTTTGCCACACCCATAGCGGGAGACTGCCCAAGGGTCAAGCCCTGATGGACATCTCAAGGGGCAAGTCCTAGGTGCAGGCTGAGGGCTCAGGGGAGGGGAAGTGGGATGGGGCTGGGCAAGACCTTGGCCCGAGGGAGGAAGACAAGGTAATGGGCAAACAGGCAGGGAAAGCTCGGAGCCTGGCAGGCAGAGCGGTGCCCTGGGAGGTTGGTGGTGGGCAGCTTCTCCATGCTCCCTGGGGTGAGAGTCTGAGGTAGGTGCGGGCTGGTCCCTGGGTCCCTCACAGGCGTGGTTTGATGTGAAGTGGCTTCCCTGTACAAAGAGGGCAAAGGTCAGGTGCAGGCGACCCCAACCTGGAGGAACCACCCACCCCCAAAGTTTCTGGTCAGGGCTCAGGAGCGGGAGACTCGGTCAGCACAGGCCTGTCCAGTGGGGGTTTAGGACACCAGGCTGTTGTCTCCTAGCCCCTGCCCACCTGCCAACTGCCACTGGGCCTGATAAGCCTCTGGCCAGGGTCAAGAGGGAAAGGAAGCCTGGCAGCAGCCTGGGAAGGCCCACAGGTTGAAGCCACACCACTGTGAGCCTGAGCTATAAATGGCAGGTGCACACAGACATGCAGGCGCACACTGTGCTCACACCTGGGAGCAGCTGCCAGACACATGCGAGAAGCCGGGTGTGTGCAAGCAGGTGGCTGGGTAATGGGGTAGGGGGTAAGCAGGGGCACTGAGTGGTGGGAGGGGAAGGGTCCCCAGAACAAGGGCCTGAGAAGGGAGTGACATGTCCCACGGGGCTACTGCCTGGCAGAGGCACACTTGTTGAGCACCAGTGGCTTTCTTCCCTCTGCATAAATGCTCTGAGCCATCCTAGGCCGCTGACTGCAGCTGCACTGGTGTGGCTGCTCATAGGCAGGGCACTGGCCATGTGCCCCTGTAGGACCCCTCTCCTATTGGGTGGGCTGGGTATCCCTCCTCAGGGCTGATGACTCCATTCACTGCTTAGCCAGAAGCCAGGCCCCGGCTCACAGACTCTACCAGCCTCCAGCCTCGGCCTCTACTGGGTGGCTGCTTCAGCCACCCATCCCAGCCTAGTCACACCTGCCCCTCCAGCCCCCTGGGGCCAGGCCCTGCAGCCTCACAGCCCTTTCCTGGCCTGCCCAAGTGGCCCACAGGACCCCCAGTGCCCCAAGTCTCCTCTGATCCTGAGTGGCTACTGGGACCCTGATCTTTAAAAAGACACAAGTGGAGGGGCCAGGGATTTAGCTCAGTGGTTCTGGTGCCTGCCTCACAAGCTCAAGGACCCAAGTTTGATCCCCGGTACCAAAAAAAAAAAAAAAAAAAAAGACACAAGTGGTGGCTGGGGTTAGGGAGAGCCCTGAGGGACAACCAGATCGGAGCTGTTGGCCCCGTCTGTCCCAGCTAGGTGGGGGCCAGCCAGCCAGATTCTGCATCTGACTAGGAGGATGTAACCAGGAGGCAGCCCCTCCAAGCAGGCACTTGAGCATGCTCAGCGGGGCTGTTACAGAAGCCTGCAGCAAGCATCTTCCATTAACGTTATGACCGTGAAATATGACAATAAAGTGATAGCCGTATGGTCACAAATTTGCAGCCCGCCGAGCTGCGTGGGGTTTATCGTCACTCAAACGTGCGGAGAGCTGTAAAATGTTTACAGAAAGGGTCGTTTGCAGCCATAAAATCCTCTTTTCTCTCCTAAACAAGGCTGAGTGGAGCCATTTACCAAGCCCCAAATGCTCATTGGGGAGAGGGAACATCTGTTCTCTCCAGGAGTGTGCAGTGATCTTCCAGAACAAATTAACAGAAATGGGTGCTTTCTAATTAAATCAGCCCTTGGCTGGGATGGTCTGTGTGGGGCTACCACTGCGCTCACCCTTCACTGGTCCACCTCCAGCCAGCAGGTGCACACATGGTGTCCACTGACTCTCTAGACCCACACTTGGAGACTCCATGAAGTCTGTCTGAAGTGGCTGGGCTTGTGCTTACCTGAGTCTTTGGCGAGGGACCTCCTGGGGGCCCGGGGCTGGCCTCCTGGGCTTGGTGAGGCCTGCAGGGAGATGAAGGCTGGTAGCTTACAGAGGCTGCCTGAGCCTGTCCCTGATGAGATGGCCTTGTCCTGGAGAGAAGGTTCCTTTTTCTCTAAGGAGTGGGAAGAAGAGGAAGAAGAGGAGGAGGAGGAGGAGGAGGAGGAGGAGGAGGAGGAGGAGGAAGAGGAGGAGGAGGAGGCAGCCTTTGTTGACAAGGAAGAGGCTGAAGCAAACCCCCGTGGGGAGGGGGGAGGTGAGGCTGGGAGCACAGTCCTGGAGGTGGGGGAACTGGACATCTTTCTGGTATGACGCTGGGTTGCAGAGGGCTTCCTGCAAGAAAGGAGAGACAACAGAAGTGAGGGTGGGCAGGGCATTCCGACGCCACTGTCCCAGTGACAGGGCTTCTGGCCCTCACCCCCACTTCCTGCTGCAGGAGCTACTGGGCATCACCACACAGATTCAAGCCTGGCCCTCACCCTCTAAGGTTAGACTGGTCTGAGGCACCAGGGTGCTTGGCCAAGGGGGCTCTGGGTTCCATGGTATGCCCGATCACCTCAGGCCCCACCTTCTGGACCTTGATGTCCTTGTCTGCAGAGGGTCCCTATACTCCACAGGTGAGCATGACATAGGGATCCCTTAAATCCCCCCTGGGGACCTAGCTTCCTCTGCTTTCCTGGGGAATGGGTCTCTAAAACCCCCACCTCCCTCTACGGGCTGGGGATGCTCTTGGCTCCGTCCAGACTCAGGGACACAGGGTGTAGGCATCTCTGAAGGCCATCTGTCCTTCTGCCTTGGACTGAGATTTCCTTTGAGATCTAAATCCCAAAGAGCTGGGGTGGGGGCTCATTCCAGAAGGTCCCAAGTGTCACCTATGTAGCACCCACTGCTCCATCACCTGGGTCCATGGCCAGTGGAGGTCCGGCTTCTGTGTGCTGCATCACTGGGCCCTGGGGTGGGGGGCATGGCTGCCCTCCGGCTCTGGTGCTTCTGGTTGCGATGAGGCAGTTGGCACTGGGCACCTCTGGGGCAGGTACCCCTGCGGGCGAAGTCAGGGCACAGCAGCGTGTGTTTCTTCTTGCACTGGGGAGGAGGGTACAGTTAGATGGGCTGGGGGATGCTGAGGCACCATGGGGGCGGGGCTCGATCCAGCCCCTGAGCAAGCCTACTGGCCCTGCAGGCTGCCCATTGGGGCTTAAGTCTGAAGTTTCCTGTTGGAAGGATGAGGCCACCAGGCCACAGTAGCTCCAGCTGGGCCCCTGGGCAAGGACTGAAGGGAGGGCCAGAGCCAGCCTGGGGATTCCCAGAGCCTGAGGCCAGGCCACTGCCTAGGGCTCTGCCCACCTGCTACCCCTCCTGACAGGGCAAGTCCATTGTGACAAGTATGGCAAGCACCCACAGGAAGGTGGGTGGGGCCTGAGGCCTTAGGGGACCTCGTGGGGCAGGGTTGGGGGGGCAGGCAAGAGGGTGCAGCAGGTCAGCTGAGGGTAGGCAGCACTGGGTCAGGGCCGGGTCAGGCACTTATCCACAGCACCTGTCATGGGGCTAATTATACCCTCAGGGAGGTGGGGCAGGGTGGCAGGCAGGTGCCCCAGGCAGCAGCTTGATCTCAGCTCTGCCTACCAGCCGTAGGAAAGTGAGAAGCCTCTGCCCAGTGCCCAGTAGCTGGACTAAGCCAGGGAAGGCCCCAGGACAGAGATGGGTGACCAGGGCCTACCTTAACGGCCTGCTCCTCCTCCTGGGCTCCACTCTGCAGGCTGCTGGGAGCCCAAGCTGTTCCCAAGGAGGGGTTCCCCACCCTCCACAGCCGGCTCAGTGGGGAAGAGAACCAGAGTTCAGCTGGCCTGGGCATCCTAACTCATGCTGACATGCAGTTTCAACTTGAACCCAGACAGAAACCTATGGAACTCACTGTGGTGCCACACGCATTGGACTGGCACAGCAGCTAAAGATACAAACCACAGCCTTAAAGCCACTTTCTCCTAGGCCTGTGACCTCCCTACCAGAACTGGTCCTGTGTGTAGGGTCCTGGCCCTGCTCCTGGCACCTAGGTCTGCCCACCTGGCCAGGGCAGATGCCTGCTCACCGCCAGCACCCCACTGTCCTAGGTCACTGTCCTGTGATGTGTATCCTCCACAAAGAGGACAGGCTCAGGGGAAGGGTTCCCATCCCCATTTGTTCACTCACACTCCTTCCACATAGAGTCTGAGCCTCTCAGCGCTGCACTTGGCCAGTGATGTGGGGCCTTGAAACATAGACTGGTCTTGCAGGCAGAGGGGACAGGAAATGGTGCAGCCAGTTCTGCCACACTAAAAAAGACCCACTACCAGAATGTGCTTGAGCCGGGACCCCGTAGTGAGGTGGTGGTGGGGTATAAACAGGTAGATGGCAAGAACCACCAACAGCTATGGACAACAGGTTGCTGGGAGCAACGTGGACACAAAGCGCTTGGCTGAGATGGTCAGAGACAGCACAGACCCGTGCTGTCCTATGTGGTGGCCAATAAGCAGCTGAACCATGGCTGACGTGAGCTGAGAGGTCACGTACATGTAAAACAGCTGGACTTTAGACTTAGCAGGAAAAAAAAGAACGTAAAATATCAAATTTCTATTTTTTCTTGATTTATGATTTTTTTTAGTGGTACTGGAATTCAAACTCAGAGCCTTACACATGTCAGACAAATGCTCAAGCTACATCCCTACTCTTATTTATTCATTTTTTTTTGGTACCGGCGATCGAACTCGGGACCTTGCACTTGTGAGGCAGGCGCAGGAACCACTGAGCTAAATCCCCGGCCCATCCCTATTCTTTATTTATTTATTGGTACTGGGGATCGAACTCGGGTCCTTGCGCTTGCGCAGCAGGCGGCAAAACCACTGAGCTAAATCCCCAGCCCCTATCCCTGCTCTTTTTGAGTTCCCCAGGCTGGCCTCAAATTTGGAATCCTGCTGCCTCATTTTCCCAAGTAGCCAGGATTAGGTATTTTTCATGCACTGAATTAAGATAAAATATATTTCATCGTGTGTGTGTGTGTGTGTGTGTGTTCCTTGGGATAGAACTCAGGGCCTTGTATATGCTAGGCAAGCTCTCTGCTATGGTACTTGCCTCTTTTTTTTTTTTTTTTAATTTTTAAGGTGGCTACTAAAAAACTCTGAAATTATACATGCAGTTCATACATATTTCCACTAGACAGTGCTGATCTGAACTAACCTTCCTCTCAAAACAACCAAAATTCTAGGATAAAATGTAAATAATTTTCTCAAATCAAGAATTATGAACAGCCAGGCATGGTGATCTGTGCCTGTAATCCCAGTACTTGGGAGGCCGAGGCAGAAGGATTGCTGTGAGTTCGAAGACAGCCCGGGCTCCACAGTGAGTTCAAGGCCAGCCTCAACTACACAGCAAGACCCTTTCGAAAGAGAGAAAGAAAAGAAGGGAGGGAGGGAGAGAGAAAGCGAGGGAGCTATGAAGAAAAACCAAAATGATGGAAGAAAATCTCCTAGAAGCCCACAGACATGAAGCAAACCTCCAATTTCTAAGGCCTGTATCTTCACATGAGCCATCTTCACTGATGGAAAAGCAGGCCCAGCCAATTCCCCCTCCCACAACCTTGCCAAAATCTGGAAGTTAAGAAAAATGCCATTACATCATTCATCAAACTAAGAGGAAGTTAAATAATGTTTAGAACCAAGTGATAACACTAAAACAACACGTTATGATTCATGGATGGAGCAACCTCAGCCCTTAGAACTACATAGCCTTAAATGTTTGTTTTAGAGAAGAAAACCCACCTTATCTTAAAAGATAAAGGGGAAACTGCAAAAAGAACCCACAGAAGGTGAGGGAAAGAAGAAAAACAAAGTGGAGATTAAAACCCAGAGTCAAAGGGTGGTTCTCTGAAAATATTAATAAGTGTGTGCAGTAAGACTAGTTAGGAAGTCGAGAAGGAGCACACAAGCAGTATTATGGGTGATGCGTACATAGATGGTGCCGAGGATGTAAGGACACCAGGGAGATGCAAGGAATACACTATGAAATTTGAAAACAGATGAAAATTACAAATTCTAGAAAAACTGACAAGAAGAAAAACAACCCTGAAATCTTCTTATAACTATAAAGGAATTTCAATTAGTAATTAAGAAGTGAAGAGGGGTAACCCACTTTCTGGTCCCCCTTCTGTCTCTCTTAGGCAGAAGCTTTCTTTCTCTCTCAATAAATTTTTCCCACTCTTAACCTCTGTTGCTCTTAGAATTCATTCTTTGATTTTAGAGAACACGAACTCCCATTTTGGATATCTAGTAGGTTTGAGAGTTCCATCTATTCCCCCTGTATCAGTCTGAATAAGGAGCAGAAAGACACTGTTAAGGACCCTTGTTACCTTTGCTACCTTGTGCGCACCATATTGTTTCTCCTCTGCGATGACTGTTTGCCATCCCTGCCTTGGGAGTCAGCTGATCATGGACTGAAGTTTCAACAAACTGTGAGCAAATAAACCCTTTCCCCCTTTAACTTTGGGTGTCAAGTATTTTGTCTCAGCAATGAGAGAAAAATAACTAACACAGAAAGATGGTACCAGAGAAGTGGGGTTGTTGCTATGGCTCGAGAGCCTCTGGAACTGGCTTGTGGGAAGGGGAAGAGCTAGGAAAGATTCGGAGGCAGGACTGAGGAAGTAAGAGCTGGATGCCTTAGGCTGTTTCGCATGGGAGAGTCTGGTCAGAGCGCAGAAGAACAGAAAGCCAGCACGTAAAGACCTGGCTCAGAAGGTTTCTGCTGGGAAGAAGGGCTGGATTGGCTATTGGGACTCCAGATGATGTGTGCTATGGATTGGCAGAAAGTTTGTCTGCATTTTGCTCATGTCCAGAGATTTTGTCTGAGACTGAGATTAAGGGCAGCAGACTAATTAATCTCACAGAAGAAATTTCAGAGTCTAATGTTAAAGCCAAGGTACAGCTACTGTTGGGGGCTTTTTAGCCAGATGTATGTTGAGAATCAAGAGCAAAGAGCCCAGCAGAATGATTTAAAATGTTTTGAGTTTGGCCAGAAAGGAAGCTCCAGTAAAGCTGTGGACTTCAAAGATAGAGTAGACGAGATCTTAATTGCTGAGAGGGAATGGGAGAATAGAAAAGATGGTCTGAGGGCATCACAGGAAGCAGCAGGACTCCACACTTTGGAGTCTCAAAATTGCAAAAGTGAAAGACTTTGCTTTGAGAAGAAAGCCCCAGAGAACCACGTTCAAGAATGGCAGTGGCAGCCTAGAGAATTTGTTCCTCGGAATTGGGTTCAGAGTGCTCAGTGATCCAGGGACTCGTCACCTACAACTGAGAGAGAAGGAAGCCCGGCTACTGCTCCAGCTGGCAGCAAACATGGGCCTTTTAACCACGTGGTGCTTATTGCATGTGCAAGAGTTGTGGGGTCAGGAAGGCTTCCACCCAGATTTTAGAAGAAAGCCTGGGAGGTGAGAGAGTGTGCCCCAGAGAGGGCAGTGTGTGAGGCTGTGAGTGTGAAGCCAAAGGTGCAGTGTGTAAGGTCAGACCGGCGCACGACTGAGACCACCGAGGCAGGCAAAGTCTAAGCAACATGCAATGAGTTTATTGCCATCTGAGTGCAGATGGGTCAAGGGCAAGAAGGCTGTTGGCAGAGGACGGTGCTCTCGTGGCAGATATGGGGCATTTTAGGTAGAGGAGGGGGGACTGGTCAAGAGGGTGGAAAATTTTAGAGTCCCACGGGTGATGGGCCTGGGGCTGTGTGATAAACAGGACAGTGGTGAGAGCAGCAGGGTGGCTGCTGGCTTCTTGTTACCTCTGTGCTCCTGTGGATGCGGGTAGCAGGTCTGCTTGGGAGGGGGTCTGACTTGGAGGACCTGTCACAGTGGAGACCCCAGAAGTTTGGAGAAGCCAGGACCATGGATCAGAGGAAAGCTGCAAGGAAGGAGCAGAGCTGGCCCAAGAGAGAAGCCATGGGAGCTACAACAACAGGCAGTGCCATAGGGGTGGAGCCACCCAAGCCCTTTGGAGTTCACAACTTGCCACAGATTGCCTTGGATGTTGACATGGAACTACAAGATTTAATGTTTGCCCTGCTGGATTTTGGTCTTACTTTGTTCCCATTCCTTCTTATCCCCTGAATGTAACTTTTGGAATGAAAAAAAAAAAGAAGTAAAGAAAGCTCCAACTCAAAGAGTTATACTTGTAGTTCTACAAGTATGAGCCATAGAATTCCAATCTTTCATGAACTGGTCCATGGGGTGGGAAAATAGAGAACAACTGTTTACGAGGCCAGAATAGCTTTGAAACCAAAGCCTGTCTAGGACTTCCCGAGAAAAGGACATGTAGGCCGCTGCCATTCATGAGCACAGTGCAAATGTCTGGTATAAGCTACAAACACAGCCTGGCCAGGTACGAAGACCCTCATCCACCAGAGCAGCTGGAGCGCAAGGCTGGTTTAACATCAGAACCTCAATCAACAAGACACAAAAAGTGAAAAAGTAAATAAAAAAGAAAATCAATAAACAGAAATTAGTACATTAACAGGCTAAAAGGGCAATCATATGATCATCTCAATACATATAAAAGTGCTCAATAAAATTAAACTCCAATTCAAAGTTGAAAGAAGAAACATTTAGCAAATTGGTGATGGATATAATGAACCTTCTTGAAAGCTCCACTGGTCAGGAGAAAGGTTGGAAGCCTCCCCTCCCCTAATCTACATTCTTGGCCCCAGCCAGTAGGCCAGGCAAGAAAAAGAAAATGTGTTGCACTCAAAAGAGGAAAAATGTCATTATTTGCAATGACATGATTATTCAGAAAAATCCAAGAGAATCTACAAATTATTACAAATGCTAATAATGGTTTAGCAAGGTTGCTGGAAACAAAATCAACATAAAAACTGTTTTTCTATATGCCAATGAGCAGTGAGAAAATAAAATTTAAAAATCCAGTATGCTATTTATAATAACAGAAGTTATTATTAGGAATAAATTGAGCAGAACAGAGCTGGAAGCAGACCAGCACATGCAGAAGGAACCTGACGCGCAAGGCTGGTGCTGCAGGCTCACTGGAGAAGACGGGCTGCCTATATGCAATGCTGTGGCCTGTGCATCTGGGTCCTACCTCCCACCTCACACAAAATCAGTTCCAACTTGATTAAAGAGTCCAGGCCTAAATAGAGAAGGCAATTTAGCAGGTTTTGGGATAGAGAAGGATTTCTTACACAAGACACTAAGGGCGCAAAGAAAAGACCAACAAGGCTATATCCATTAAAACCCAGTGCTTTTGTTCTTTAAAACAAAGAAGCAGGGGATTTAGCTCAGTGGTGCCACTGCCTGCCTCGCAACTGCAAGGTCCCAAGTTCAATCCCTGGTACCAAAAAACCAAAAAACAACAAAAAAAATAAAATAAAACAAGCAAAAAGACAAACCACAAACTGGGAAAAGATATGCACTACTTATGTGATTGACAAAAGATTAATATCCACAGGCTAGGGATTTAGCTCAGGGGTGCCACTGCCTGCCTTGCAAGCACAAGGTCCCGAGTTTAATCACCAGTACCAAAAAAAAAAAAAGAGATTAATATCCAGGATATTTAATAATTATTTGTTTGTTTGGTTTTGGTACCAGGGATCAAACTCGGAACCTTGCACTTGTGAGGCAGGCGTGGTGCCACTGAGCTAAATCCTCGGCCCTATTTTATATTTATTTTCTTATGTTTATGTTCCTATCTTATATTCATAAATTTCCTGAGTCAGTAAGGAAAAGTGGACCCCATGGAGAAATGCCTACCCTTACCAAATAGCACCTGACAGAAAGGCGCAAAGGGCTCTTCCACAGGAAGAGGTGCCAGTGTATTTTAAGTTAGAGAAATGCAAAGTAACGGTAGGAGATAACTTCAAATCTTTGCAACAGTCAGAAGGAAAGAAGGCTGAATGTGCTCCCGTGTTGCCTGACAGGGCCAGACCCCCCTGCACTCCACCTGTGTGGGCTCCATCCACGTGTGCTCTGAGCACTGCGCCCCATGGCACAGTCCCCCAGAAAAGCCAAAGCTATGTGCAAATAACATACTAGTCACCTGCCTTTTTTACTGGCACAAAGACAACAGTGAGTGAATCTTGTGGTGGCAGCAGACCACATTCTGTTCCAGATGCCAGCCTGCCCGACAGAGCATATGTGACAGGGCAAAGGCCACTATGCACATAAGGCACTCCCCCTGGTCCTTCCTTGCTGCTGCCCACTCCAAGGCAGCACTAGGCATGGTGGTGGCTATGCTGGCAGGTGGCTGAACCCCTGCAGCTGGTGTGGTGGCGACAGGAACTATGTGGACTTACATAGTATGCTCCTCTTTGGACAAGAATGGGCTGTCTCCACTGGCCTGTCCACAACAGCCCCCACAGCCAGTGCAGCCCAGAGCGGCTGCCCCTCCCCAAGACACCCAGTGCCTGACAGAAACCACCCTTTCTCATTCGCCAGTCTGTCCTGGAGCCAGGCCCTGGGCCGAGTCCAGCACCATCTCTACCAGATGACCCCTAGGTGGCCCCGGTTCCCACTGGATTCACCAGCTTCCTTCTCACCTTGGAGGAGGTTCTAGATGCCCCACCCATGCCTCTGGAGTGCACCTCCACCCATTCTTGCTGCCCTGACCCTAGTCAAGGCCTCCTTCATCTACTCTATCACTCATCCTAAACTGGGTAAGTAAATGCAATGCAGGAAATGGACACTGGTGGGAAACTGAAGGAAACCTGCATGCAGCTTGGAGGGAGGTTGGCAGAAGGTCCACCTATGATAGTCTCTCAGCCTTGATACTGGTGGATTAGCTGTGGTTATGAAGGATGTTAATGAGAGAGATGGGGCTCCCTGTGTAATCTCTATCTGTTTTTGGTAAATGCAAAATGATTCCAAAGTAAAAAGTATATTAAATTCAAATAATTCCCTAAGTTACCTATTCTACTGTATCAAAAACATTTTAATATATATGCTAATTCATTTCATTTATGCTACCAGTTTCTCTTAATTCACTGAAAAGAAAGTTTTATACTAATATCTGTTTGTTTCTTCTTCCTAAGAATCTTTTGTCTCTCGGCAACTACTTTGAAGATGATACAGTGTATCAACTATTGTTACTCTCTTATTTTGTTATGAAATTGTTTTATCTTTCATAAAATAAAAATAAATTTAACAAAGATTTTTAAAAAGTTTATTAAATACAACAACTGACAGCAAGCTTTCTGCTAGGCCTGAAGTAGCACACGCCAACACAGGCAGCGTCTGGGGCTGGCATGGAAGGTATAGGGGCAACTAGACAAAACCAGGAAGGGACCTGGACCCTGGAGCCACTCAAAGAGGGTCAGAGCGCACAGGGGCAGGATCTGAGCTCAAGAGTGGTGGCTGGGGCTGAGGCAGGGACTAGAAGGGAGCAACAGGGGCCAGGGGAGGAACCAGGGCTCCACTAGGGACTTTGGTTTTGAGGCTGTAAGACACCCCGAACAGGTGAGTCTGAGGAGTACACCTTCTGGAATCACCCACATCAGGACAGAGCTAGGCAGCCTCTGTGCGACAAGGGAAGAAAATGGGGACTGCAGGAAGGAGGCCTGGGAGGGGGGTGCTTACTGTGAGTGGGTGAGTGAATGTCTGGAAGGCACTGTGCGTGTTGCTGCAACAGGACAAGGACAGAGGACAAGGGCTTGTGAGAAGGGAGGTCACAGAGCAGCAAAGTCAAAAGGTTGGCAGAGGCAGTGGATTTTACCAGGACCCCCAGGCCATGGGAAAGGGAGAGAGCAGGTAGGAGACTGGAGCTTCAAAAGGGAGAGAACCAGGTGTAAACAGGAGAGACAGCTAGGAGGAGCACAATCCGGTTCCATGGCAAGTGTGCAGAGGGGCACATGCAGGGAGGGAGGCAGAGCCCGGAGATCAAGGCAGGAAGTGGGAGAGGAGCTGCAAGACCCAACATGAGGAAGGAACTGACAGAGAAACAACAGATATCAATGAAAAGAATGAGGGATTTGTGACAAGAATGTTAGCAACACTCCAGGAGGGTGTGGTGTGCTCACCTGTAATCCCAGCTCTCTGGGAGGCTGAGGCAAGAGGATCCCAGGTTTAAACTTAGCCCAGGCAACTCAGTGAGACCCTTTCTCAAAATAAAAAAGGGATGGGGATGTAGCTCACTGTGAAGGCACTGGGTTTAATCCCCAGTACAGAAAAAGGAAAAAAATAAAAAAAAAAGAAAGAAAAAAGGGGCTGGTTTTCAAGAGGGCAGCATGACTCCCAGCAAGGCTGTCCCAGGGAGAGGGACAGAACATGGTGAGGTGAAAGAGCTCCAGGTACCACAGGGTGCCACACACTCTGACACATCTATGTCCTGTAGCCTAGATGGAATGAGCCACTATCTTGGAAGAAGGAACCAAGACTGGCATAAAAAGAAACAGAAAGAACGCCCAGTGACAAGAAGGAGCAGGCACAGTGTTCCCAGTCCTCTGCTAAGTACGAGGTGGACACTGAATGGTACAGAATAGCAAGCAGACCACCAGGGTAGCAACAGAGTGGGTCACTGGATTTCCAACTTTGCCTCACACTTCCTAGGCCTGGAGCTAGAAATGCTGAGTACAGAGAGGAAGCAGCTCTGTAACACAGACAACTCAGGCCTAAACAACCTGCTCCAGCAAATGCCTCCAAAAACCTGGCTGGCTGAGTGGGAGCCCAGGCTTTAGGGAGCCCCCACCTTGCTGGGTGGAGGAAAGCTGGGACTTTCACTACTACATGTTAGTGGATTAGATTTGTCCTCATCCTGGGCAGGAGCTGCCAGCAGAGGCTAAGTGGGAAGTAGCTACAAAGGCCCCCACCCAGGAATGGCAGAGATCCTGCTACAGGGCTACTGAGGCTAAGCGGGCCACTGGTTTCTACTCCCACTTGGCAAAAACAAGGCAGCACCTCCCACCCCTCCCCCAGTGACAGCTAAAATGTCCACATTTCAACAGAAAAAGGATTGCTTGATACCAAGAACAAGAAGACTTTCAACAAAATGAAGAGATTAAGTGACACATGCCAATACTCACCAAACAGAGTCACAGGACATGGATTGTAGATGTCTGTCAACAAGCCAGTATAGATATGCTCAAAGCAAGGGGGGGGGTGCAGCTATGTGGTAGAGTCCTTGCCTAACATGCATGAGCCCCTGAGTTCCATCCCAGCAGAAAAATAAAGAGCCAAGAGGGAAGAGGGGATGAAGGAAGGAAAGGAGAGAAGGAGGGAAGGGCAGTGAAAACAAAGAACAAAAGGACACAGTTGAACCAAATAGAAATTTTAGAATTGAAAAATGTAATAACTGAAATAAAAACCTCCATATGTGGGCTCAGCAGCAGAATAAAAGAGACAGAGAAACCGACAAAAAAATTCAGTAATCTGAGCAACAGATATATAATCAGGTTTAAAAAATAAACAGAGCTTCAGGGACCTGCAGGATTACAACAAAGGAACCATCATTCAGGCAACTAGAGATGCAGAAAGAAAAGAAAAATAACAAAAAGAAATAATGGAGCTCCCCCAATTTGGCTTTTTTTTTTTTTTTTTTTGGTACCGGGGATCGAACTCGGGTCCTTGCACTTGCACAGCAGGCAGTGAAACCACTGAGCTAAATCCCCGGCCCCTAATTCGGCATTTTTTAAAAAGCAGAATAAAAAATCTGAGTGAACCCCAATCAGGATACACGAAAGAACTCCACCCAGAATATATTATAGTTAAATTTGTGAGAGCTAAAGACAAACAATCCTCAAAGTAGCCAGAGAGAAAAGACATTTAATCTAAGGGGGAAATCTCAAACAACAGTGAATTTCTTATCAGACACCACTGAGGACAGAAGGAAGCAGCATGCCATTTTTCAAGCTGAACTGTCAGCCAGAATCTTATATTGACAGAAATATCTTTCAGGAATGAAGGGGAATCAAGATATTCTCAGATCAAGGAAAACTAAAAGGGTTTGTCACCTGCGGACCCTCACTAGAAAGTATAGGGCCAGGTGCAGTAGCAGCACCTGTAGTGTCAGCTACACAGAGGCTGAGGGAGGATGATTATCAAATCCAGGACTTCAAGAACAGCCCGAGCAACATGGCAACACCCTGTCTCCAAAAAAGAAAAAATAGAAATAGTTAAAGGAGATCCTCTAAACAGAAAGGAGACAATGGAAAAAACAAACAAATCCTTGAATGGTAGGAAGGAATAAAGAATAGAATAAACAAAAATACTGATAGACATATTGTACTTTCCTTCTCTTCTTGGCTTTTCTAAATTATGTTTGATGGTTGAAGCAAAAATTATAACAATATCTAATGTGATTTTATATGTATGTAGAGAAAACATCTATGGCTACTGTAAAAGAGGACAGGTACAGGAACATAAAGAAAGGTGAGCTTCCTATACTTTAACTGGTAAATTGTCACTGCAGTGGACTTTGGTAAATTACGAAAACACAATGCAATCCTAGGGCAACCACTAAGAAAGCTGTTAGATAATATACATAATATGTTGCATATAAATCAATTATATATTATACAACATAAATAACAACATATATGTACGTATAATATATAATAAAAATTTTTAAAATTTTCAAGGAACCCACAGGAAGGCAGGAAAACACAACAGAGGAACAAAAACTAGAAAGAGCAGAAAACAAAGTCAAACGGCAGACTTAAGTATCAATAACTAAAGTATCAATAACTAAAAGTATCAATAACTAAAATAAAGTATCCATAACTACTAAATGTAAATGATATAAATACACCAATTAGAGGACAGACTGGCAGAATGAATTTAAAAACATGAGCCAACTACTTACTATTTACTGTCTATAAAAAAGTCACTTCAAATGAAAGAGATAAAAGATATTTCAGACAAACTTACTGAAAGGAAGCAGAAGTGGCTTTATCAATACCAAATAAAGAAGACTTCAGAGCAAAGAAAGTTGGCAGGGACAGAGGACATCATACAATGATGAAAGGTTCATCTTTAAAGACAATATAGCAATTCTAAATATACAGGCACCAAACAACAGAGACATGAAACACAGGATGTAAAACCTGACCAACTTGAAGGGGAAATGAAAAATTCCCCTTTGATTACAGTCCTCTGATTACAGTCAGAGATCCACTTAGCCAGAAAACTGGAAAGGATTTTAAACCCAAAAACATCTTTAACTAGCACAAATTATTAGAAGGGTTTTTTTGGTACCGGGGATTGAACTTGGGACCTTGTGCTTGCAAGGCAGGCGACGGAACCACCGAGCTAAATCCCTGGCCCCAAATACAGAGTATATTTTTTATCATGAGATCAAACCACAAATGAAAGACAGAAAGATAACAGAAAAAAATCTTCAAACATTTGGAAACTAAACAGCACATTTCAAAGTAATCCACAGGTTGAAAAGGAAGTCTGAAAGGAAATAAAAAACCAGAACTGAATGAAAATACAACTCAAGATTTGTGGGATACAGCTAAGTAAATACATTAGAAAAAACGAAAAATTTCAAATTGAAATCTAAGCTCCCACCTGAAAAACCAAGAGGGAAGAAAACAAACAAAATTAAGCCAAAGTAATCTGAAATAAATAATAAGAACAGAAAGCAATGAATCAATAAGAAAAAAATCAAGGCAGGGGATTTAGCTCAGTGTTGCTGCAACCTGCCCTGCAAGCGCAAAGACTGGAGTTCTATCCCAGGTACCAAAAAAAACCAGTGCTGCTGCCTGCCTTGCAAGTGCAAGGTCGCAAGTTCGATCCCCAGTACCGCCCCCCCAATCAATAAAACAAAGGGATGGTTCTTTGAAAAGATCAATGAAATTGATAAACCTCTAGCAAAACAGAAAATAAAGAAAGAAGTCACAAATTTCTAATACCAAGAATGAAAGGAGGATCACTACAGATCCTGCGGACATCAAAAGAATAAATGGGAAATACTTCAAACTATTCCGTATACATAAATTTGACAACTCAGATGAAATGGGGCACTTTCTAGAAATACACCACAATCTACAAAAACTGACTCAAATAACCAGGCTGAATAGACCTGGAGATGGAGTCAGTAAACAAAAGCTTCCTAAGAAAGAATAATCCAAGACCAGGGGCTTCACTGGTGAGTTCTAAATCATGTAAAGAAGAATCAGCACCAATTCTTCTCAAACTCTTTCCAAAAAATGAAGAGGAGGGAATATTTCCGAACTCATTCTATGAGGTCAGCATTACTTTGATACCAAAACCACAGAAAGTCAAAATAAGAAAAGGGAAATAGGGGCCAGGGATTTAGCTCAGGGGCATCTCGCCTGCCTCGCAAGCCCAAGGTCGTGAGTTCAATCCCCAGTACCAGAAAAACAAAAAACAAACAAACAAAAAAAGAAAGAAAGAAAAAAGGGAAATATAGGCTAATATCCTTTACAAATATTAATTCAAAAATCTCAACATAATTGAAAACCAAATTCCATAGTATATTAAAAGGATTATATATCATGACCAAGTGAGCTTTATTCTTGGAATGCAAGGATGGTTTACCATACATATATCAATGTGGTTGTGATTGTTTCAATGTGGTCAATGTCATTAACTGACGACCTAAACAGAAGGGAAAAAAACACAGTATTGTCTCAATTGGTGTGGAAAGTCTTGACAAAATTCAACCCTATTTTGTGACAAAAACACCCAATAATTGGGGACCGAGGGAACATCCTTAACATAATAAACAGCATATAAGAAAAGCCAAAAAGCTAACGTCATGTTCAATGATGAAAAATGCAAGCTTTTCCTAAGATAAGAACAAGATACTTTTGCCATTTCTATACAACATAATACTGCAAGTTCTGACCAGAGCAATAAGGCAGGAAAAAGAAAAGGCATCCAAATTAAAATGGAGAAAGTAAAATTATTTCTATTTGCAGATGACATGCTTTTATTTATTAAAAAACCCTGAAGTAGTCACACACAACCTGTGTGTACTGCTGGTGGGGGTGTAAAATGGCCCAGCACCATGGAACGCAGCCAGGTAGTGCCTCAAAAAGCTAAATACAGGGCCTGGGATTTAGCTCAGTGGTTTTGCCGCCTGCTGTACCAGCACAAGGACCCGAGTTCAATTCCTGGTACCAAAAAAAAAAAAAGCTAAGTACAGGGTCAGGGATTTAGCTCAGTGGTGCTGCACCTGCCTCACAAGTGCAAGGTCTTGAGTTCAATCCTCGGTACCAAAAGAAAAGAGCTAAATACAGGATTATCATATGGTCCCACAATTCCAATCCTAGGTTTACACCCTAAGGAAATAAAACCAGATAACTGTATGTCAGTGTTCATTACATTATTCATAGTAGTCAAAAACCTACAACCTGTGAAGAGATGAACAGATGAACAGAATGTATGCACACATGCAATGGAGTATCATTCAGTCATAGTCATGAAAAGGAATGAAGTTCTGACACATGCTACAATATGCATGATCCTTGAAAATATGATGCTAAGTGAAAGAAGCCAGACATGAACAAATATCGTATGCTCCCATATATAAGAAATGCCTAAGGGTGGCAATATAGCTCAGCAGTGCTGTGCCTGCCTGGCAAGCACTAGGTCCTGAGTTCGATCCCCGGTACTGAGGGAGAAAAAAAAAAAAATGCCTAAAAATAGGCTGCCAAGGGTTGGAGGTAGGGAGGAAAAAAGAGTTATTGCTTAATAGGTTTAGAATATTTCTGTCTGGGGTAATGAAAAAGTTATGGAAATATTTGATAGTGGCAATGGTTGCACATATTGTGAATGTACTTAAAGCCATTGAACTGTCCACTTAAAAATGGTTAAAATGAGGGGCTGGGAATTTAGCTCAGTGGTGCCTTGCCTGCCTCACAAGCACAAGGTCCTGAGTTCGATCCCTAGTACCAAAACAACAAAAAAAAGTTAAAATGAGCTATGTGTATGGTGATACACACCTATAATTCCAGCATTCCTGGAAGCCGAGGCACAAGGATCATAACTTCAAAATTATTTATTTTATGGGCCAGGGATTTAGCTCAGTGGTTCCAGTGCCTGCCTTGCAAGTGCAAGGTCCTGAGTTCGATCCCCGGTACCAAAAAAAAAAAAAAAATACAGTTCTGCATAAAGCAACATCACCATGCACAGTGTGCTCTTATTTTCCCATACTGACTTTTTTGTTATATTTTTGTAATCATTCAGGTTTACTGATGGTCAGTATGTAGGTCAGTTTTGGTTTGAAATTTTTTCTCGTCATTCTTTTTTTTTTTGGGTACCAGGGATCGAACTTGGGATCTTCTGCTTGTGAGGCAGGCAGCAGAACCACTGAGCTAAATCCCCAGCCCTTTTCTCGTCATTCTTTTTTTGTTTGTTTGTTTTTGTTTTTGTTTTTTTTTTGGTACCAGGGATCGAACTCAGGTCCTTGCACTTGCAAGGCAAGCAACAGAACCACTGAGCTAAATCCCCGGCCCCTCGTCATTTTTAATAAAAGGTTTTAAGGGAATGTAATGGTAAATTCCTTTAAAAAAAAAAATTATTATTATTTTTTTTTGGTACCGGGAATCAAACTCTGGACCTTGCACTTGCAAGGCAGGCGGCAGAACCACTGAGCTAAATCCCCGGCCCTTCAAAATTACTTTAAATTGCCCACCTTGGGCAATTTAGCGATTTGAGGAAACCCAACCTCAAAATAAAAGGGCTGAGGATGAAGCTCAGTGTGAAGCTCCTGAATGCAATTCCCAGTATCACAAAGGAAAGAGACAAAATCACACTAAAAATGGTTAAAACAGTAGATTTTAAATGTACTATATCACAATTTCTAAAAAACTAATAATGTAGGGGCTGTGGTGGAGCACTGTGTTAGAGCACTGGCTAGCATGCATGAGGCCCCAGTTTAATTCCCAGCACTGTCTGTCTTCCAAAAGCAGTATGCATGAAATCATTGAACTGTACACTTAAATGGGTGAATTACATGGTATGCAAACTATAACTCAGCAAATCTGTTTATCATTTCCTTTAGGGGCCACTGCAATGAGAGGAAGAAAATAGACAGGTTAAAGTGACCTAGAAGGGCTCGCGACATGAAGACACTAGGTGGGGTCTCCCATGACGCATGAGTGCACAACAGCCTGTGAGCTACCACCCCTACTGATCTCACAGTCTCCTGAGGCAGGCAGAGCCATTAGCCCAACTTTATACAGATTAATTATGCTGCAATTAATCTTGTAATCCTAGCACCCAGGAGTCTGGGGCAGGAGGACTGTCGTGAGTTCAAGGTCAGCCTGGGCTACATAGTGAGTTCTAGGCCAGCCTAAACTACACAGTGAGACCCTGTCTCAATTAAAAAAAACAAAAGCCTAGTGTGGTGGCGCACACCTGTAATCCCAGCACTTGTGAGGCTGAGGCAGGAGGACTTCCAAGAGTTCAAGGACACCCTGGGGCACACAGTGAGTTCATTCAAACCTAGCCTGAACTACATAGCAAGACCCTGCCTCAAACCCCAAAAGCAAAACAAAACAAATACAAAATTAAAAAATACATGGAAAGAAACTGAAGCTAAGGGTGACCTGACTCACCCAGGTGGCAGGATCAGCAGATGCACAGTGCCTCCTCATGGCTAGTGAAGTCAGTGGCAGCAGCTTTGGGGGCGCTCTGTGATAGATCCGCACCATGCAAACCAAGGGAACAATGGAAGGACTATGCCCCACATTAAGTTTAGCCCAACGATGGACAGCACTGGTGAAGGTGATGCTTGGTGATGGGCAGGGAGACCAGGAAGCAGCTGTGCAGAGGGCTTGGGGAGTCTGTGGCCAGCTGAGAGGGCAAGGGCAGGGAGGCCCTGTGACTCAGCGACTGCCAGGAGCTGAAACCTAACACTCAGCCCAGGCCAGCTCAGGACAGGGCCTGAGCACCGAAACTCATGGGGCACATGCTTGCTTATAGACTGGCTGTGGGCAGCACAGGCACTGCTACACTGAGCACATAGTTTTATTTTGGGGTGGTTTTTTTTGGTACTAGGGATCGAACTCAGGACCCTGCGCCTGCAAGGCAGGCAGTGGAACCACTGAGCCAAACCCCCAGCCCTTGGTTTTGGTCTTGCTATGTAGTCCACGCTGGCCATAAGCTCACTACGTAGCTTCAAATTTATATAAATCCTCCTGCCTCAGCGTCCCAAGTGTTGTGATTACAGGCATATGCCACCATGACCAGCTACTGAGCACACAGTTTTAAATGTGCCCAGAAGGTACAGCCCTGCCCAGAGCTAATCAGGCAGGTGGCTATTTCCAGTGCTGGAGCTTTCTGTGGGGTCAGAAAGCAGAAAAGCACTACAAACATGTTGGGGGCATGCAGAAGAGACAGGGGCAGCCTGAAGGGCCTCTTCGAGGCCAAATGCATGCAGTGTGAGTGCTGAGATGAGAGCCCTCCTGGACATGTGCACAAGGTTGCAGAGATGGAACAATCTGGCACACCAGAAACATCAAGTGCTGTCAAGACCAGTGGGCATAGGTAGGATTCTCCAGAGGCTCTGAGAATCTCCCACAAAAGACGTATAATTGGGAAGGAGTCATGGAGAGGTATAGCTGGTGTCACATCCATCAAGTGACAGAGGTGAGCTGGTAGTTAACTGCCAGTAGTCGAAGGAAAGGACAGGGTGCCACATCTGCCATTTGCCACTGGAACTTCGAGGACACACATGCCCCCAGAGTGTCCTGCAGTCACCAATCTGACCTGAAGACCAGGGGGCTCAGGACAGCTGGCCAGGCTGGGGCTGGCCATTTGGCAGAGGCTGACCTCTGAGCTACAGGGCCTAGAACAGCCTCATGGCCCCCAGAATGGGAAGGCGCGTAGATTTACTCCCAGCCTAAATTATTCAAAAGAAAAGAGAATACACCTCTTTAACAAGCCATGGCTTTATGAAGCAAGGTTAACAATTTCACTTGATTCAGTGGAATATTATAAACTCTCTGGGGCCCATTTGAGGACTTCTACTTCAGGCACAAGGTGACGACTCAGCATTTTTTATATTATTTAGAGAATAAAATTAACCCTCACAGGCCCAGGCTGCTGCCTCCCCTCCCGCTGGATCTGGCCGGCTCAGCGCTTTCCCCATATATAATTACAAGCTGCTATCCATCATGCAGCAGCGACGCAGCGCTGACACGTGGAAAGGGACACAGTAAGCACTTCCACTAATAGAAGCAGGACTTAAATATCGCTTTGATATTTTCATTTAAATTGGAATATTTTACAATAATCATCTATGCCCTCCATGGGCTCCTGCCCCAAGCTCGGCCAGGGTCTGGAGCTGCCCAACCAGGCCCACTTTCAGGAGGGGCTTTTCTGCCAGGCCTGGTGCCCTTCAAGGTGACCGCCAGCTCTGGTAGGCCCCATACTTCCAGCAGCCAGTGACAGTGCAACAACAGAGTCAGGGCTGGCTCCCAGCACCTTCAGCCTCAGTGTGTGCCCCGGAAGGGGGCGCCAGGGCTACATTGGCAGGTGGGTGGATTAAGAGAGGAGGCGGGGTAAAAGCAACCAAATATAGAGGACTATGTCCAGAGAGGGTATAGTACTGCTTCCGGGTGGTCTTGACAGTGTGAAGCCAATGAAAGAGGGGCTGGTGTTCCTGGCCACCTCAGCTTCACCGGGGATTGCACCTCTGGTCTGCAGGCCTGAGGCAGGGCTAACCTCCCTAAGCCTTTGCAGATTAAGGGGCAGCAGTGAGCTGACCATAGGCCGCCAAGATAGGCTCATTCTCATCCTAGGGACCTGCCCCAGGGCAGAAGCACAGGTGTGAGGGATGGTAGGAAGAGGGTTCTGCAGGGCCTGGCCCCCAGGACGGTCATGAAGGAAAGGTTGTGCTTGCTCAGCTGTGGGGAACTTCCCACAGCAGCACCTGATCAACAGGTGAGATGGCACGTGGGACAAGAGGGCAAGTCAGTTGTACCTTGAGCACGGGGTAGCCCTCTTGTTTGAGGCCCTAAAACCCTACCTGGCCCTGGGTGCTTCCAGTGGGCTCTAGCTGCTGCACAGGACACCCCTGGCCTTGGTCTGGCTCCTCTGTTTCAGGTAAGTGGGAGTGGGGCTTATGCCCACCCACCACCTGCAATCTCAAGGAAGCCACTGGCTCCGCACCCATCCACAGCCCCGTGACTCCCAAGATCTCTGATGTCCCCTTCACTCCACAGTAGTCTCCTGGAGATGCTGCTGGCCCAGCCACCACAGCTCTCCCCCAACTCACTGTACTCACTTGATGCTCTGACATAGGTCCTCTCAGATTCACTTTCCCTTGGTTCACAATCCACCCTGCCCTCGTGCTGGGTGACCCTGTGCAAGTTGCTATACCTCTGTATTACCCGTGAGGTGGATGTAACGACAGTGACCACGTCAGGGCTGTGGAAGAGCCATAAGATCACCATAGAAGATGCTTGGGAGTGTTGAAGAAGACACCTGCCCACTCACAGCCCCTCACCTTGGCACCCAGCGGGCAGTAGCCTTTGAGGAAGTCACTGCAGACCTCGGCCTTGCGGGACACGTACACATGGCTGTAGGGGCAGTTGCTGTTGTTGCAAATTCCCTTCAGGAAGTAGGAGCACACGGGCATCTGTGAGGAGGGAGGTTAACAGTGAGAAAAGTGGACCTTACTCCAGTGTTCACACTGCCCCACAAATAGGAACACGGGGACTCAAAGGCCCCATCCAGGGCCACATGGCTGGGTGTCAGCCACAAAGACCCTGCCTGGAGACCCTCACCATGGCCCTCTCAACAAATGAACACACCGTGCTGGCCAGCAGAAGCTGAGGGCAGGGGCTGCTGCACATCCAGGTGACCAGGACATCTGCCCTCACTCTTCCCAGACAAGGACACTACAACTGAATGGCCTGTAGTAGGGCCTTGGATCCAGGTGGGCAGTGCTGGGGTGCCTCACCTTCTCTGAGCCTGCCTAGTGTCTGGGCTGGGAGCTGAGGTGAGACAGCTGTTGGGAGCCCTCAGGCCATGGGTCCAAGGTATGTGATGTACCTTGGGGCTGGACACGTAGCCAAGGGGTCTGTAGTCACCTGACACATGTGCCTTGGAGCAGGTCAGGTCTGGCACTGACTACAGGGTCAGCAGGAAGGGCCTGAGGAGACCTAGGTGCCTAGGCAGTGTGTGATCCACCCTTGCTGCTACTGACAGGAATGGGCAGGTGCATGGCCCAGGAGCTTGATGCCCCCTTTCATTTAGAGTACAGAGGCAGGTGACTGGGGCTGTGGTCACCACTTGTTATCACCCTCTGGGCACACAGAAGAGACACAACACCTGCCCCTCCCAAGCTGGGCAAAACTGAGGCCTAAGAAGTAGGCACTGGGCCAGGACCACCAGGAAAAGGAAAAAAGCAGAGCCAGGGCATGTGTGTTTGTGGGGGGATTGGTCTACATTTTCCAGGTGACTTATCTTCCTGCTTCTCCAGTGGGCTAGCCCCTTCTCCTTGCAGGGCTGCCTGGGGAGTGGGCCAGTATCATTGTCCTGGCTCAGCATGGGTCAACAAGTAGCCTGCAGGGGGCCTCCCCTGCAGTCCCTCCTGCTGTGTCTTATGTCAGACCCGAGTCTCTCAGGTTCCAGGTGGCCACACTATGGCTCCTGCCCGGCTGAGGGCTGCTCAGCCTAGAAGGCCAACAGCAGGCAGGATGAGCCCTCTGGGGGGTCCTAGAACCAAGAGGCTGTAAAAAGTCACTTTTCTGGAGTGAAGAGGGGGAAGGGAGAGGAAGGACCCTGTCTGAGGGAGGAGAGGCCATGCAGGAGCCCTGAAGCTGAGAGGAAAGGAGGGAGAAATCAAAGAAACAAAGGGTGATTTACTGAGCAAGAGTTTATTTTTAATTGTCTTTTAACTGCAGCCGCAGAGGGGAGAGGGGCTGGGGGCCCCCGTTTGGGGCTGGCAGTAGTACGGCTGTAGACAATTCCCTTAATGTGGTTTTTGATATAGAGCCCAAATTAGCTCTAATAAAAAGGGATAATAAAGCCAACTCTTACACCAAACGGAGCTCCTCCTGGCTGTCAGAGCGGGGCCGTTACCAAGAGGAAACTGCGTTCTCATTTCAATTAACCTTGTTTGCACCCTACCACGTCCACACAAATAACAATAACATTAATTCAGGGCGCTGGTGCGGGCCTACATATCAGACAGCTTGGAGTGTGTGCCAGCTTTGGAGCTGGTGCTTAATGAACCCGAAACTCGACGTGAATTTCCAAATTGCTCACAACAGAGTTTCGAAGCTCGATTAGGGAGAAAAATGCTGATTCTCTCCGAGCTCCTCAAGGGGAAAAGCTGTCGGAGCAGCAGTGGGCCTCACCCATACCACCTCCCTCAAGCTGGCCCTTCCCCTCAACTGAACCAGGCCATGTTCACAGGGGCCAGTGAGCTGGCCTTGGATATGGGGTGAGGGCCCCAGGTCTCCTCCAGGCTCTGTGTGCTCCAGCCAGCACTGAGCCCAGCTGTCAGCACTCTCAGCCCTTCCCTCCAGGGCTCACCTCCCAGCTGCCCTGTCCACTTTGCCCAGGAGACCTTTGGCCTCCATAGGATGCATACTCTTGTCCATGCCCGGCCTGAGGAGGCAGCTGAGGCCTCAGCCCTGTGCCCAGGAGGTACCTGTGGGGGTGCCTCCCCCTGTGCATGTGGTTGGGGTATATACGAGCTGGGTGTCTCAAGGATGGGTGCTAGGGGAATGGAAAAGGGAGATCCTCCTGTGTGGTACTGCTACCAGCTGTGGTTTGAGGCCACTATGCCACTGCCCAGACACAGAGGTAGAGGTGTGACAGGCAAGGGACAGAGGGGACAGGGGCTCCCATCTCCAGCCCAGGGAAAACCGCAAGAGTCTGGAGAAGAGAGCCTGATGGCCAGGTGACACTCACCTTATCCTTGGATACATGGTGGGAGAAGGGGCAGGTCCCATCTGTCTTCTTGCACGTTCCCCGGACAAACCTGCAGTCCAGGACACAAGGGTGTGAGGAGGGCTGCTAGGATAGGGTCAGCCCCTCCCTCACCCCCTAAAAATCATGCAGCAAGGCTGGGTGGGGCACCTGGTGCACACAGCAACCTTCTCAGGGTCGTGGATGTATGGGCAGTGCTCGCCGCGGTTACACCTTCCAAAGCGGTTATAGTACATACAGTACTCCTTTTTCTTCTCCTTTTTCTGCCTAGCTTGCCGGATGATGGCCAGGCTGCGCTGAACAGCCCGGCTGCAGACAGGAAAAAGCACGTGAGCCTAAGGATGAGCAGGGAGCAACCCCATGCCCAATCCCTGGGGACGCACCTGGCCAAGGAGCGGCTGCAGTTGCTGGCAGGGTCCAATCGGCCTACAGCAGAAAAAGGTGGGGTCACATCAGGCCAAAGCCTACTATAAAATCCTGCCCACCTTCCTCTGCACCCGGAGCTAAGCCTCACTTCCTCTCTCCCCACCTACCTACCTGGCAAAGCCCCCTTGGGGTCCCCAACCCTCTGCTCATCACTGCTGCCTCCTTTGGGGCATAGCTCCACCCTTCCCTATATGAACACAACATGCTGGGCCCTGGCTCTGACTCTGCCCAAGGGTAGGGTGGTGCAGGATTCCTGCCATGCCCTCTGAGTCAATATGCCAGAAGGACTGAGGTAGCCAGCTGGCTCCTACTGCCTTCAGCTAGTTGGGCTCCCCAATCCCACACCGGGTGCTGGCTGGACCTCCCTGCCTGCTGGCTCCTGCTCCCCTTGGGTGCCCATTTGGGCAATCTCAGATGGCTCATGAGGCAGTGATCGGCCAGTGGATGTCTCTCTAGGCTCTGTCCTCAGCCTGGCCACCCAAGAAGATCCCATGCAAATGGGGGTGGCGCCTCCCTTTATTCTAGAGCCTGGAAGTGGGACCAGAGAGGGAATGGGACTGGAGGGGTTGCTTAGACCAGAATGGCAAATATGAGCCACATATGAACTGGCTTTGTAGGAAGAAGGGTTTTAATACTTTTAAAGGACTATAAAATGAAATCAAAAGAAAACTACGCAACAGAGAAGAGTGTGGTGGCAAAGCCTAAAATGCTGACTGGTTCTGAGTGGTGCCTTGTGGACATGGGGTCTGCCCAGGCCTGGCTAATACTTGTTACTTAGTTTTAGAAGTACCTTATCAGATGGGCCTCACAACCCCAAGCACAAGGACCAGCCTAACCTTTCTGAGGTCACTAATGTGGCATGAAGAGGAAAGCAACAACAGGAACGGCTTCCCAAGAGCTAGGGCCCATGTGGCAGGGGCAGGCACCTGCAGGGAGGGCCTAAGGCCCACGCTCACCTCACAGCTGCCTTTTTCTTGTGACAGCTAGAAACTGAACCTAGGGTCTCAAACGTACATGCTAGGCAGCGCTCTACTACTAAACTATATCCCCAACCCTTATTCATTCTATCTTGAGATAAGGTCTAAGTTGCTCATAAGCTGGCCTCAAACTCTTGATCACCCAGCCTCAGCTTCCCAACTAGATGGAATCACAGGCATGTGCCACTGTGCCTGGCCAGCTACCTGCCTTTTAAAGGCACAGGCCACCCCTGGGCTTTTGGGCCGAGTAGGGCAGGGCCTGCTCAAGCCTGCTTCCCCAAGTTCCTCAAATACAGATGACCTTCCCAGACCAGGTCCAATTTCCTACACAGCAGCTGCTGAAATGAATACGGTGCCAGGAGGCAAAAGTGACATCACTCAGAAATTCTGAGGACCTGAGGTGATGACAAAGCCATCCAGGTTTAAAAAAGGGATATTCCAAAGTGCTTGGCCCCACAGACCACACAGTCTCTGCATCTCTGTCTGTGCATGGCTGTGAGTCTGGGCTGCTGCTCTAGGGAAACTCCCCTAGATCACTGTCCCCAGGGGATCTGTTCACTGTCCCCACTGGCCCTTACTCCCCAGGTCCTGCACAGTCCATGGCCTGTCCAGACACTAACCCCTTCCAGTCCCGCAAACTGGAAGCTCAGACCTTTCTCTTTCAATACCTAGTAGCTCTGAGCTCCTCATACCCTCCCCAGGGAGGGCCGGGCAGTGCCGCCACATGCTGGCACCTCAGGGCTACAGGATCCAACACAAGACCAGGAGCTGCCTATTGTCCTGAGTTGCAGAAGATACCACAAGGCTTTGCTGGGCAAGCTGGGAGGCCAGACACTGCCCTGCTGGAGTTCCTTGGGGCCCTCTGGTCAGCAGCTACCCCCACTCTGCCTCAGTGTCCTCAAGATCAAAAAGAGCACCTCCAGGGCTGAGCAGTGAGAATCTCTGTGGAAGGGAAGCACTCACTGTTGGGCAGCTGAACCCTGTGCCCCTAGTCAGGCATAGGGGCTAGCCAGGCTGATAATGGTACTCTGGGGTAGGGATGGGGGACTGAGGGCACAAGCAGGGACATGGGAACGGGGTGGAGGGGTCAACAAGAGAGAAGGAAGAGTGACAAGGATCTAGGAGGGACAAGAAGGAGGGCCTAACACGGCTTCTGTTCTTGCTGGGGACACCTGTCCACAGGGTGGCAGTGGAGCCCTGTCCAGGTGGCATGGATGCACCCCTGCACCTGCCAGCCTTCACTGCAAGTAACATGCAATTTGATAACCTGTCAATGAGCGCTGGTTCCTGGGCTGTCACCCAGGCTGCCAGTGACACTGGCACCATCTGCTCTAGTTCAGGGACACACTGGCATCATGTGCTGCCTATCAGGACCTGAGGAGGATGGTTTTCTCCTCTTTCCACTTTCTGCTTTTAAAAACATGCCAGTATGGGGCTCACGGTGGGAGTTTTGACAAGAACTAGAGGCACCTTTCCAAATGCTTTGCAGTGTTAAAAATGCACATAAAGTAGCTGGCTTGGAAGCGGGGAGGGAGGTGCAAAGAGCTAGACAATTCAACCTATCAATCCAACCTCGGAGCACAAGGTGCTGCCTCTGCTGCACTTCTGGAGAACTTTCACTTACCGAGTACTTCCCAAAATAGATGCTGGCTCTCTCCAGCCCCACCCTCTTCATTGTGCTCCCGTATGTTCCCTGTCCAGTGGTCCTCCAAGGACAACTTGGGGAAAACACTTTATCTCCTTCACAAGTCAGAGCTTTCTCAGCCCCTGGTTCTTGCTTTGGTCTACCTGGCACCAGCATGTCCCTGCCTAGGGAGTCGGAGGAGGGGCCATCTCAGCTGAGAGCCCACTAGGCCCTGCCAGGGGATAGTACATATGATCTTACCCTAACCAAGATGGCAGAGGGAGCCCCAGGGAGAGGCACCCAGGGGTGGGGCCTCAGTGGCCCAGTGGCTCTGGCTCTGGATTATGAGCTGATAGGGCCTCCCTCATGTGCTCTTCTGTGTGACCTTATGGCACCTAGGAAGGGGAGCCTAGAGACCAGACTCACACAGGAAAATTTGGTAGCTGGTCAGTGGCAGGGACATATATGCCTTACTCAGCTCTGGGGCCCTGGGGACTCAACTCGGAACAATCCCAGAACTAGCCCTGCAACCAGGGACTAGGGCAGGCAACTCTGCTGGCAGACTTGGGACTCCTGACCATCACAGAAACTGGCAGGCCAGCAGGGTGAAGACACAAGTCCCAGGCCAAAGGATGTGGGAGGGCTGGGGATTTAGCTCAGTGGTTCTGTCGCCTGCCTTGCAAGCGCAAGGTTCCGAGTTCTATCTCCAGTACCAAAAAAAAAATCTGGGCCAGGGATTTAGCTCAGTGGTGCCGCCGCCTGCCTTGCAAGTGCAAGGTCCTGAGTTCGATCCCCGGTACAAAAAAAAACCCCAAAAAACAAAAGATGTGGGGAAGGGTCCATGGGGATGCTCTGAACAGCAGGTAGACCTGGGAGGGAGGGGCTTAGTTTCAGGGCTGCTGACTTTGTTCCCAAAGGTGTGGAAGAGTAGCCAAAAGAAGGGGTAGAGCTCCGCTCCTCCCAAGGTAGGCTTCACTCTCTTATGGAAGTCAAAGTTCCGCTGACACGAGGGGAGGAAATTTATTTCTTTAATTATAATTCATCTAAGCAGTCCAGTCAGCAGCTCCCACAGCTGGGAGTAATCCACCTTCCTCAGAGCAAGGTATGGCTACACAGGAGGTCTGGGCAGCTGGAGCCGGGTCCATTCAGCTCGCAAACTGGCTTCCCTTGACCACCATGCCCCAGGAAGGCTCTGTACCTGACCACATGGCCCACATCTCCTCCCTGAGAAAGGAAAGATCAAGCCTCACTGAAGGATCAAATCCCACAGTGGCTGCCAGAGCTGGTATGGCAACAGTGAGGAGGCATCAGGATCCCTGCCACTTTCTTTGGGCAAGTATATACAGCCGGGGCTGGGTAGAGGTAGGCTCCAGATGGTTGCCCCTAAAGAGGTGTGAGGTACCTGAAGGAGCTGAGGATTGGCTCTCACCCAGCTCAAGGTCAAGGGAGGGGGTGAGGTGGGGGCCAGTGGGCAAGGGATGGACAGTCCATAGTGTGATGGTGTCAGGAGCTCTGTATCTTCCAGGTTCTGTCACATGTGCAAACAGAAAGACAGATTCTGCAAAGCTCAGCACTGGGCTCCAGGTGTCCTAGTACCAGAAGCCAGTTTCCCAAGGAGGAGTGACAGCCCAGCCTGCCCTGCTCGCTTACAGCCTCAGAGCAGCAGTGTGACTCTCCCCCGCCATCCCCCAGTGGAGGGCACTACATCAGTAAAGAGATCAAGTCCAAACTGCCACCCGCCCTGTTGGCCTTGCGTCTCTCACTCCATCTCTTGTGGACACAAGGGCATGTGAGGAGCTGGGGTAGTGGGCACAGCCCCAACCCATAGGCTCACCCAGCCCAGCAGGACCTAGCAACAGAAGGAGGATAAAGGGGTGTGAGGACAGGACCTCCTGCAATCCCACCACCACCTACAATCTTGCCCTTTTTTTTCCCCCTATGGACAAGGAAGGGGATAAAATTGGACTGAAACCAAAATATTTTTCTAGGTAATTTGTACAATAAGCGCATCCAAGGCATTTCCTTCTCCTTGGCCTGTTTCCCGGGTTGCGCAGGCCTGTGGTGGTGGCAGCAACTGCCTCTAGACACAGTTGTCGAGGCATCACCAATGTGATTAGGGCACCACGGTCTCAGGTGTTCGTTTGCCCGGGCATGTTTGCCATACCTGGCTCATCCTTTGTCCAGAAGCAAAACATAGGGGGCTGTTCAGCCAAGCGAGAGGTAGGTGTCAGGTGGGCCTTCCCAGGGGATGGTGGGGAGAAGGCCTCCCAGCACCCTCCCTGCTCTGGCTCCCTTGTCGGCCTCAATAGGGATTGCTACCAAGGCTCTGTGTGTATCCAAGAGTAAAATCAATTCCCTGACTGGGATGTGGCCCACTGGCAAGCACTCTATTGACTCCCTGGAAGTCTCAGGCCCCTGACCTTGTCCATTTGTCCCCTTCCTAGAGGAAAGCCTGGAGCCAAGGCCCAGAGAAGCCTTAATTCAAGACTTGCCATGCCCTGCCACACACTCTCCAGGGCCCCACCTCACCTGAGCGGAGAAGGGCTCTGCTGCCCCCATCACCCAGCCGGCTGGATGTCTTGGAGAGCTTGTTGGCTGACACCTTGTAGAGGACCCCTCCGATACAGCGGTAGCCTTTGCTCCGCCACCGAGGGGAGCCAGGAGGTGCTTTGCCACCCCCAGTGACAACTGGTCGCAGGCGGTTCAGCACCAGAGACCTGCAGAGACAGAAAAATGCCCATCAAAAATGGCCCAGGATGAGCACCAGGTGCAGAACCCACTACCTGGGATATAAAGTAGCCAAGATAGTCACTGGCTATCAGTACAGCCACGAGATCTCTGTTCCCTGCCCCCTTGCAGGGGAACCAAAGAATGTGACATGAAGTCCTAGAATGAGGCATCATCCAAACCAGCTAGGAACTCATGTGCTTACAAAGGGGCCATAGGGAGGGGACAGTCTCCTTTAACATGTACCTTTCATTTGGACACAATCAGCCTGGACTAGTGCTGGCAATGCCCTCCCAGGGATGGCTTCCTTGGACTGCAGGGGTGTGATGTGCCCTGGGCACAGCCAAAGTGGGAAGTAAAGGCAGCTAACCCAGGCCTGGCACAGGCCAGGATCCTCTCTTTGGATCCTCCAGTGTGCCCCTTTTGGCCTTTACATCCCTGCCGCCCACCCAGGCCTAGCACTAGGACCCCCAGATCCGCCTGCAGTTGGCTGCCCAATGCCACAGACAGGTGCCCTCAGATCTGAGCTGCCCAGAAAACAGTAGGTAGGGGCTCACTCCCTTGGCTGGAGAAGGTACCTACAGCACTGCCCATCATAGCCAGCCCTGCCACCCAGGGCAAGCCACCCAGAAAGGGGGTTTGCGGAATAGCAGCCCTGCTCATGGGGTCAGCTGCTCTCCCCAGCACTCAGCACCACAGCCCCTCTGGGCCTCAGTCTCCACCTGCAAGTTGAGGTAACTCCTCAGCCAGTGGCCTCTGAGGGGCCATTAGTGAGATAATGCGAGCAAAGTGAGCTGGTCACTCAGGGGACTAAAGCTGCAGTGTAAGTACAAACAGCGGCAGGGCAGCCACAGAAGGCACTTAACCCAGTTTTCCTTAATTAAAATTCAAGCTCACGAACACTAATCATACAGGGAAAGAGTCCTGCCAAGGGGCCAGCTATAGTGAGCTGTCTCCCTGTCCCTTGGCCCCACCTACTGCACACTCCAGCAGCCCTTATGGAGCATCCTGCTGGACCCAAGCCTTTCCAGAGGAATTCAGTCAGGCTCAGGGCTCCAGGCTTTCACCTGGACTTGAGACCTGCTCTGTACCCGCAGCCTGCACTGGGACCAGGCTACCGTGTGAGGAGGGGCCAGGCTATGAGAGGTATTTTTTCGTACCAGCCCCTCAGAACCTTGTCAGTCCTGTAGGCTCAGAGATGGTCTGCATACTCCATGAGAGCTAAGGCCAAGGCACAAGAGACACCCAGCTTGAACCCAAACCACAGTCAAGAAGTAGGATCTGGGGCCGGGGATTTAGCTCAGTGGTTCTGCAGCCTGCCTCGCAAGCACGAGGTCCCGAGTTCGATCCCTGGTACCAAAGGAAAAAAAAAAAAAAAAGAAGTAGGATCAGGACAGTGGGCTCTTCAGCTTACTCGGCCTGACCAATAGGCTCCTGGGTCTGCCCCAGCCTGGCAGCCAGAGCCTGCCCTCAGGGCAACTGGCCTGTGCAGCCAGCGTAGGCTAGAGCAGTGCTGGGAGGTGAGGTGCCCAGCCCTGTCTCTGCCTCACGAGGCTCTGCCTGGACCCCAAGCAGACCTTGCCCTCACAACATCTGTCCCGAGTGCCCCACCTCTGCTCACAGCACAGCGGAGTCAGTCCCCAGCTTCCAGGAAGCAGTGAGGGATAGCAAGTGGCAGACTGGTGCCTAACTGCTGTCCTGGGTCTACCCCTGCAAGAGCTCACCTATGGGGGTATGCTCTGATGGAGGATCCTCTCTAAGACTTCCTCCAAAGGTGTCCTGAGGGGCTGATAAATGCATCAAAGGGGCAGAGCTTGTTCCCTGCCATCCCTCCACAATGCAACCACAGAGACAAAGCAGGGGCTTAAAGCAATGTGATGTGGGTATGGGACCAGCAGGCCCTCCTGCCAGAACTGCAGAGTACCTCCACTTCTGTGAAGTTGCCACCCATGAAGTCTGTAGCCCTTGGTTCTGTGCTTGAGGAAACTCAGGCTGGAGCTAGCAAAGGATCCAGAAGTCAGCAAGGGCTCAGGCTGAGTCGAGCAAACACATCCACTGCCTATAATTGCACGTGGAGAAGCCAGCTTCATTAAGGACTGATTGTTACAACTGCTCTATACAGCTAGAAGGCTCCTGCTACACTTCTTCCCCAGAAAGTCTTGGTTGTTCCACATGTTTATTCTTATGGATGATCATGAACAATCAATTTGCTTCCTTTACTCTTCCTAAAAAACTCAGAATTTTAATAGCAGATATGGGACATCTGTGGCTCTACTTGAACAGGAGGTGTGGCAGTCCCTCTGCTGATGTCCCAGGTGTGCATACACACATGCCTATGGACCCCCAGGCTGGGGAGCAGCCTCAGGGCCTAAGGCCTCCAGAGAATGGGGACAAGCATTGCCCACTGTTTCGCTTACCCAGGAGCCTGGAAGACTTGTGCAGCATCCACATTTGGAATGCTGACTGGGGGAGAACTTGGGGAGGTCTGGCCAGAAAGTCTGGGCCCGACCAGGTAAGAGAAAGGACCCATCTTGAGATTACCCACCTGCCCCCTTCCCTTGCTACCCTCTGCTGGGCCCTGCTGGCTTTGGAACTTGAAGCAGAAGGGCACCAGGTGGGGCCTTGTAGCATTTTGCTGCCATGGGTGTCACAGCACTCCAGTAAATTGTTACCCTAATGGAGAGGACAGCCTTTGGAAACGAACTGTACAGAGAAGAAGGGATAAAATTAATGAGATAATAGCAGGGCCAAGGACCCTGCGTGCGCCTGCCCTTACAGCACGGCTCTGTAATTCCTTTTCTGCAACGGGAGCCGCAGATCTAAAGGCTTCTCCCATCCGTCCGGTGGGCCCATGCCGCCAGGAAATTTCATTAACGCTGGAAAATAGGAAAGGTATTAAGCGTGGATAATGAAGGCCAGGGAGGGAACAGTGCCTTAAGATAGTCTTCTTTCTCGCCTTTGTAATGGGAGGCATGAACTTTCCCTTCAAATCCATTTCTAATCCATTTGAAATACTACAGCAAATTATCTTTCCTTCAGCCCGAAAGCGGCCAGCCAATTTACTCCGAATAGAAGTGACAATGCCCCAGGATTTATCACCATAACCTTGACTACACCAGGGTGAGGCTGGGCCTCCCCTCTCCCCCTGGGGGGGCACGAAGG
Source organism: Heterocephalus glaber (assembly GCF_053883595.1). NCBI lineage: Eukaryota > Metazoa > Chordata > Mammalia > Rodentia > Bathyergidae > Heterocephalus > Heterocephalus glaber. The sequence continues at coordinate 12,958,000 of NW_028258139.1, read as the reverse complement.
ACGGGTGGGGGGAGATAACATTTTAAATGAGAAGCAGTGGTGATGGGGAGAAAGATGGACACACCACAAAAGGAGGTTCATTTAAAAAAAAACCTGTGCATTCATTCACTACGTTGGCAGCAGCAGAAACTTCCAGGCCAGGGATTGTCCAGAGGGGCATCAGGAGCACTCACATGGCTGAGCTTGCCTCTTTCCTACTTTTGAGGGGTCTGGGTATGACAGAGGGAGGCTGTCTCCGAGGCTCTTATGTTTTTCTGAGATCCCCAGGGTTGCATGGAGCAGGTCTGCCACATTGGCTGGACATTCAAGTGCCAGACTCCCCACATCCTCTAAGGCTACCTTGGTCTGGGCCACCACTGCCAACTGGCTTGCACTGAAGTTTAAAAGCTAACTCTAGACACCATGATCTTCCCCTCCCTGAGGTGCTGCCAGGGTAAAGTCAGTACAGACCCAACGTGTGGGCCATGCTGAGATGCAGACTCCTGGGTAGGGTCTCACATGAAGCCACACTCCCCTCAGCCCCACCATATACCTTACACTTACACACATACCACCACCACCACCACCACCACCACCACCACCACCACCACCACCACCACAAGGCTGGGACTCCTGGGCCACAGGTATGCATGTGCAAATAATAGAACCTGCACACTCCAGTGTATACGTACTCACGCATACACACAATGGCAAACACTGTCTGTCCCTGAGTGGAAGCCTCAGCACTTGTGTCATTAGCAGCAGCCACCCACGGCTCAGCAGGTGGACATCTGACAGAAGAGGGATCCTCCTGAGGGGTGCCTGTGAGCCATTCTGCAAACACAGCCCTCCAGGAAGATGAGCCCTCTGCACCTAAGAAGTCTGGTGCCATTCTTGGCCCTGTGATTTCTGCATGTATGAGACTTGGCCACAGAACTGACCCAAAAGGGTGACATATCCTTCTCCTGGAGATCAGCAGGTAGTGAGGGGAATGGGGGCCCTCCAGGACACATAGGGCAGGGCACAATCAGATAAGACCTGAGTGGCCTAGCCATGGTCAGAGAACTTTCAAACTCGAAAGCTGTATCCCAGGATTGCTACATTCAATGAGACCTTTGAATAAACACCACCTGAGGTCAGCTAGATACAGCTCCTTTCAGGACAGGTCTGGGTCTACAAACAGGCTCAGAGGCAGAGACTAGAGGCTGAATGAGTCTGTCACAGAGGGCAGAGGCAGGTCACTCAGGACCTGGTACAAGGAAGAGAGTACATTACAGAGCAGAGGACCATGGGGCTCTTGAGAGGCAGACTTGGGATCTCAAGCTCATTTCCTTCCCAAGCACAAGGCAACATAGAGTACAGCAGGAAGGAAGATTTGTCCCTCCCAGGAGCCCCTAGGACCCTTCTGTACCTCCCACCCCTGCTTTGGGTCTTCCCACTATTACCCATCACACTCAAATCCTATCTGTTAAAAAAAGAAACAAACAAAACCCCGTGCTTATTCTCCTCCCCTCCCTGCCAAGTTCTAGGTCTACACTCGCTGACTACACATATCCCCATCCTATACCCTTCTCCCTCACAGGCTGCCCTCCCTCTCTGGGACCCTACATCTGACTCTGGCTGAGGGCCCCTCACACAGGCCTCGCCGCCCCATTCCAGTCCAGGCCACCACTACCCTCTGCTGACATCTGGGGACCAACCCACTCTCTCTGACATATAAGCTGGGGTCACTTCAACCACCCTGCCATAACCATGGGTCTGGAACTGCACATTCGATCAAGTCTTCCTGCAGGAGGTCCTCTTGGTCTCATGATGACCATGTCACAAGGCCCTATGAGCTGGGCTGGGAAGTTTCACATCCTGGAAAGCACTGCATCCCTTCCTGGCACTGGGCCTGTGCCCACCTGTCCCTCTGCCTAGCAACCTGAGCACGTCTGAGCCCAAGTTCTGGTGTCATGTCATCAGGAAATCCTTTCCCTATCCCAGACCAGGATGGGACCCTCCTGGCTTAGGCACCACAGGGCTCCCAGAGAACAGTGCCATGTCTGCTGGATGCACTGCTTTGTGCAGCTTTGTGAATCTGTGCTATGAGAACACACACCAAGTCTGGAGCAGGGCCCAAGAAGGGCCTTGAGCAGTGCCCTTGTGCTCCCAGGATCTCCTGGGAGGGGCAGGAAGTAGGGGAAGGCCTGGTCAATTACAGACAGTGACATAGGGAGATGGCATGAGGGCAGTGAGGCAGTTATAGCCAGGAACAATGGGAGTGGGGTGAGGACCACTGTCCTCTTCTCCGTAATGCCCTCTCTTCCTGCACCAGGTGCTGGGTGACCTGCCTCTGCCCTCTGTGCAAGACTTGTTCAGCCCCTAGTCCCTGCCTCTGGGCCTCTGATAAACCCAGTCATGTCCCCAAAGGAGCTTCACACAGCTGACCTCGGGTGGTGTTTGTTCAAAGGTGCTGCTGAACCTAGCAATCACAATTTCACTCAGGAGACTGGGCAGTAAGCTAGGGCAGCAGGGAACATAGCCAGACAGCATGGGCTAAGCACCAAGGGAGCTGTGGGGCTGGGTGCATTCCTGTGATCCCAACATTTGAGAGGCTAAGCCGGGAGGATCAAGGGCTGTATGCCAGCTGAGCTACACAGTTTTAGGCCAGCCTGGACTATATACCAAGATCTTGTCTCAAAGAAAAGGGAGGAGTAGGGCTAGGGAGGGAGGCAGGGGTCAGAGGATGCACAAGGGACCAAGATTATGAACTCACACCCTCAGAAGCAGGATAGTGACCCTAACATGTCTGGCTATGAATGGGGCAGTGCATGGGCCGTGGACTCAGCTGCCCCAGGCCAGGCTACCCTAGCTAGTGGTGGCTGAGAAGGAGATGGGCAGGCCAACTGGGAGCAGAGAAAACAACCAGGGAAGCATTTTTCAGGAAATGGAGCATGGTTTTTGAAGCTCGGAGCTAAGCGAACGGGAGTGCGCAGTCAGCAGAAGAGGCAGCTCGCACTGCGAATCCCCAAGTAGGTCAGGCGGAGCCGCCGTGACAGGCACTAAACTGCTTAGCAGGGCTTTCCACAGGAAACACCGTCCCCCTCCCTGGGCTGCTTGGCTCAGGAGGGCAAGTGTACATGTGCCAGTGTGTGTGCATGTATTCACAAACATGCAGATCAGCTCACAACCCCTCCCTGGCTATGCTGTGCCAGCTTCACCCTGAGGCTTCTCCACCTGCCTGGATGGGCCCCTCACCTTGACAGGCCCAGCCAGGTCACCTGGGGTAGTCCACAATGTCCTGGGTTCTGGAATGGAGATGGTCCTTCAGGGGAGGGGTCAGGCAGTGCACAGGCATGGAGGGGTAACCAAACAGTCATCCTGCCTCTGGAACTCAAAACCTGTGTGCCCAGAGACCCAGGCCTGCCCCTAGATCACTGAGGCTGAAACTTGACGACCTGGTAGACACACAAGCCTCATGAAGGCTGTGGCCTCCTGATTTTCAAGGACCCTAGTCTACCCACATAACTGGCTTCCTCAAGTCCAGCCCTCCATGCCCCAAACTCCTACACACAGACCCTCAGGGACACAGCCAACTTGGAGTGGGCCCAGGTGCCCCAAGGCAGCTGCTACTGCTCCTTGGCCACAGTACCATTACTGATGGCAGTCCAATTTCCAGTTGCATTCTCCTGAACCACATTACTTACTCTGCAGCCCAGGTGCAGGGGCTAGCTGTCAGTTCAGTAACCCTCCAGGCATCATGGATACACAAGACAGCAGCTTACACTGACAGAGGTGGAAATGAGGGTGAGGATGAAAACACTGAGGATGAGGGTTGACCATGTGTACAGCATTTGCATGTGGGGAGCAGGTCAAGCCCTGGCCCTAGGCAGGCAAGGTGGGAGGGGGTGCTGGTGGGTAGCTGTGCTGGAATGGATGTGGGATGAGCATCCCAGGGCTCCTGGGCTGACCTAGGGGTAGAGGGTGGCCTGGTAGGGCTCTGCTGATCACCTAATGACTTTGTCAGGCCACTGCTCCTTCCTGAGGGACCCTGCCCCATATCTCCCTGGTATGGAATAACAGAATTCAGGGGCACCCCTCACCAGCCCAAGCAGTGTGGTGGTGGGTGATACTAATTGCACTGCCTACAAATGTGCTGCTCCATTATGAGGGGCTGGGACTATTCTATGTATTTTATGTGCTCACATCTATTCAATTGGTATTTCGATCAATGGATGCATTACAAGCTTTCCCTTTAAGAGCCTAATAAACAACAAGATGGAAAGTAAAATTCTCCATAAAATGACACTTTTAAAAATCCATTTTAGCTCAAGCTATTGGTGTTCTGTATGTCAGCTGCAAAAAAACAGGTATTACTGGGTCTTAATGGCCCCACTCCAGAATGCAGAGTTCAGCTGGATGGGCAGAGGGGCTGGGGCCCGGCAGTCAGTACAGCTACCCTTGGTGGGTTGGGCTGGTGTGTGCTCCAGGCAGTGCCCTAGATGCTCTATACCTGCTACAACCCAGGATTTCCAGTTGCTGGCCTGGAACATACTTGGCCCGTTGCTGGCTTGTGAGGGGCAGGGTTGGGATTTCAGGTATCCAAGGCACACTGCTGTCTAAGAAGACTCACAGTGACACTCCTCCCCCAACCCATGGACGGATCCATCCCACAAATCTAGCCAGCTCCCCAGGGGGGTGGTGACCTACGCAATCTTATGCACCCAGGAAGCCTAGCCAAGATGGGCATCCACACAAACATCAGAGAATGGCCCACAAGGCTCAACAACAAGAGTTTGTTAGATTTAGTGGGATGAACAGGCAGCTGTTTATGAAGTAAAGACATACGTACATCAATAGCCTTTCAAGACAACAGCAAAACCAGGTGGAACACCCAAAGAAAGCCATGAAAACTCTCACAATGGCCACAACAGGTGTTTGGCCACATGTGGAGCACAGTGTTGCTCCTACTGCACTGAGAAGAGGAGGCAGTTATGTTAAGGCCAGGTCTCCTAGGACCTTGTACAAAAGGGTAAAATGGTAAGAAGAATAAAATCCAGCCTTGTTGATTGAAGGATGGCTGGTAGGGAAGGATGAAAACATGACCCAGTGTTCCTGAAGCTCACTTAGAAGTGCAAACATTCAGGAACAACTAAGAAGACAAATGGGTCCACAGTAAGGATGGGAGGCCAGAGACAGCCCTAGCATCTAGTCACCTGGGTGACAGCTGATGACCCTGCACTTGGGTGGTTCAAGGGGGCTCACTTCAATGAACTTACCTCCTTAGAGAGAAAAAAGAACCTTGATCCATCCCCACCTCTAGTCACAAGCAAAACTTAAGAAGGATCACAGGGTTATATGTGAATATTCTAAGCAGCTTCTGGAAGGAAACATGACCTGGGGTAGGTAAATGTTCCTTAAACAGGGTAGAAAAAAAGACACTACTTTTTTTTTTTTGGTACCGGGGATCGAACTTGGGTCCTTCCACTTTCGAGGCAGGTGCCAGAACCACTGAGCTACATCCCCGGCCCAAAGACGCTACTTTTAAAAGATGCCCTGGGAGGGCTGGGGATGTAGCTCAGTGGTTTCGGATGTAGCTCAGTGGTTTCGCTGCCTGCTGTGCAAGCACAAGGACCCTAGTTTGATCCCTGGTACCAAAAACAAAACAAAAAAAAGCCCTGGGGGCCAGGGATTTAGCTCAGTGGTGCCGAAGCCTACCTCCCAAGTCCAAGGTCCCGAGTTCGATCCCTGATACCAAAAAAAAAAAAAAGATGCCCTGGGATGTGTGAAGCTCTGGCTCCAATCCCCAGGACAAAGAAAGAAAGGGGGTGAGGGGAGTGGGTGCAAGCCCTAGAATGCAAGTGAGAAATATAACATATAAAAAGCTCCAACAAATCAATAAAAAGGCACAAAAAAGGAAAAAACCTGAAGAGGCCCTCCACAAAAGAACACAGTATGGAGCAATAAGTATAGGAAAAGACATTCCACATCATTTACTCACCAGGACACGCAAATTAAGACCTCAATGAGATGCCACCACACCCACCAACATGGCTCCAACAGGAAAGATGGCCCAGGGAGAACTGACTGGAATGGTGGGACAACTGCAATGTTTCACCACAGATGACTGCAGGCTTGGGAGGCCCCCATGGGAAACACGCTGACCTCATCTACTAAAGCCCAGTGCCCATTCCCCTCCCAAAGCAGCAATTCCATAGAAACGAACATCCTTCAACACCCAGAGACACGCCTCACGAGGCTGAGAGCACCTTTGTGCATAGCCACCAAGACAAGAAGTAATCCAGACGCCTGTCAACAGCCAAAACAGACACTCTATGGTGAACTCATACCATGGACAGTAACGGCTGGGAGAAAGAAGGAACCACTGCCACACACAGCCCTGTGGACGGCCCTGGGATCCAAGGTGTGCCAGCCAGCTCGGCCTGCTCCACTTCAACACCACAGACTGCACAGCCCCAACACCAGGAACATGTTTGCTCGTGAGGTTGAGAGTCCTGGACCAAGGTGTTGGTGGCTTGGTTTCTGGTAAGGCCTCTCTTCCTGGCCTATAGATGCAGTGCCTTTTGGCTCTTCTCATGAGGCCTTTTCTCGCACGTAAACCTTGTCTCTTACTCTTCTTATAAGGGCTCTGGTCAAAGCGTATTAGAGCCAAACTCATATGACCCTATTTAACCCTATCCACGTCTTAAAGACCTCACATTCAAATCCAGTCTGGTTAGGTTAACCCTGAGGGGTTAGGGCTTTAACTCACAGAATTTGGTGGAACACAATCCAATCCGTAGCGAGTGGTAAACAAAGGAAATGGATGCTACAGAACCTGTCGCTCACTTTCAGAGACCAGAGGCAGGTGCCTGTGGGGAAAGTGGTCAGGAGGACAGACGGTTTCAGCAGTGCATGGTCTTGGTGCATGAAGGGCTGTTTGGGGCAAATCAATGCATGAAATCTGAGGGGCTGACTGACTTCAATGCCCAGAAAAGTAAAAGCTTCTGCTATAAATCCTCATACACTGAAAGGCAAAACTGAAGCTAAGGAAAATGATAAAGGGTCTGAAGATTGTAAGGGTTCCACAAATCTGTGAGAAATAGGGAAGCCAGAGACAAATGAACAATAAGTGTAACCAAGGTTACGCCTGACAAAGACTATGAACCAAACTAAAATGAAGCCAAAATATACCTGCCTCTATTCAGGTGTTTAAGTGTCTGGTGACACCAGCTGACACAGACGGCAGGGACTGAAGCCAGCCAGCCACTTACCTGCAGAGTATGCCCAGCCAGGTTCTCTTGACCACTGGGTTTGTGCAGTAGCCCAGCCAGTACCCAGCCTGCCTTGGGATGACCCAGTGTCATCCTGATGAAAGGGTCTCTGGGGCAGACCACAGGGACAATAAGGGCAGCAGTCTCAAGATCTGACCCACCACAGAGCCCAGCACTGTTCAAGTTGTGCCTGCCAAACAAGCAGCCAGGTGCTCCTCCTCTGACAGGGTCTCAGTGCAGACACCAGAGAAGGGTGGTGCTGGGTCTGGAATGAGTGAGGGCAATACAGTACAGTTCTGCTCTGCCACTCCCCTTGATGATATGTAGGGGCCCTTCTAGCACCTGCCAGCACCACCTGGCAGAGGCTTCTCAGTCAGGCCCAGGGCAAGCAGGATTGAGGAGGGAAGAGCTGAGCCACACAGCCAACCTCCCCTGCAGCATATACACCTGAGCCATATGCAACCTGGGCACCCCAACTGCTGCCCCTGCAGGGGAGTGAGGCCCCACAGGCCCGGGCACCCCTCTAGCTCCCTGACCAACCTCAAGGTAGACCCGCACTAGTGGAGTTCCTGCCCCACCCAGGCCCACCCTTACCAACCCCAGTGCAGAGTAGAGGGGCAGGCCATAATTTATGGCCCCCGCCTATGCTTTATGGCTTTCTTAATTCGGCTCCTGCTACTATTAATGTAGTTAATGCTGAGATTATATCTATTTTCTGGCGTCAGGCAGTGATTTATTCAAGCCATTTTTCCGGTGGAGGCTCCCACGCTGTTAAATCAAGCGCCTTGCCAATTAAGTGCTGACTTGGGAAGTGGATGCAATCTTAACAGACATCCCACTGCAAATTAACCAGGGGCTACTGGCTCTGGGGAGTGGGCAGGCAGCCACAGGCACCCTGCTGACTTGAGAAAAGCCAGCCAAACAACAGGCCTGGCCAGCAGTGGCTCAGCAGGAGCTGAAAACCCCTGCCAACCGCTGCTGGGCCCTTGGGTCTGTCCCTGCTATACAGAGATCTCTTAAACTGCAGTCTCAACCCACACAACATTTCCAGTGAAATTCAGGCCCCCAGGCTCCTCAGCCAGGTCCCAGGTATACATGAACAGCTGGAGACCTCAAACAGCCTTGGCAGGCACAAGGGTTAGGGGAGCATGTTGTGGAAGGCAGAAGCCTCCAGAGCTAGGGGCATGAAGCCCCCTGTAGGTGTGAGGAGAGACTCTACCACCACCAAGGGCGTGTACCCTGTGGGCTGGGGAGAAGACGGGTCACTAAAGTCTCAATCTCCGAAAATATGTAGAGCAATACAAGGGAGGCACGAACAGACAGGAGGTACAGAGGAGAGTGGGGAGGGCCAGGCCCAGGGAAGGACCAGCCCTGGGCACCCCACTACCCAGAATGGCAGTGGGGCCTAGGGTGAGCCCACCTGGGCCGAGTGAACAATGGGCACAGAGCCCTTTGGCTGTGATCCTGTGAGACACTGCAGATATCATGAGCCCAGTGCCCAGCAGTGCTGTGCTCTCCAGGCCCTGGCACAAGCCTGGCATAAGGCTGCCCCACCCACCAGCCTAAAGAGGTTTGGGATAAGATCAGCTGTAGAGCTAATATATGCTAGGAGTTAGGTGTGATATTGATCATTTGAACAATACTTTACTACTGCCTCTAAAACCAGGGTAAAAGAGGTTATTTAAAACGGTATTTAATAGTGTAAGGCACCCAAGTGGTACTGAGTGACAAGAATGTTATGTCTCTTGCCATTAGGGTGGTGTCTCTCCTATTCTCTGCTGTGTTTTCAGGACCAGCCACCCCTCCATATACATGGGACTCCTGACACCAACTGCAGTTACACCGACACTTGCTGCTGGCCAGGTGATGCAAAGGGCCTGGCTTGCAGTCTCCCAGGCTGAGGGCAACTGTCTAGGGATTCCATGGGAGAAACCTAACAGGACCTCCCGACAGCCCACCCTCCCGCTCTGTCATCAAACTCCCTGCGAGGCACATCCTCGTGAGTTTCTGCACTCAAAGGATGCCCTTTGATGGGATGCAGGAAATCTGTTCCTCTGATGGGCAGCCCTTGGCTTCCTCCTGCCTGGTAGCATGTCCCCAGGAACATTTCCTCTCACCTGTCCACAGGGCCATAGCACTACGGTGTGGTGTGACACACAGGGACAGAGTATATGAGAGAGCCCACTAGGCAAAGAGTGAGGACACAGAGGGCCTGCTACAGAGCAACAACACATCTGCAGAGCAGAAGCAGGGACAGAGAGAACAGAAACAAGGAAAAGACACAGACATACACGGAACAGATGGGCAGAACAAAGAGCACCAAGCAAGGGCCCAGGAGACACACAACACAAAAGAGGCCACAGGGTAAGGAGGGGTCAGTGGAAGATAGAGCCCAGAGCAGGAAGCAGGTGCAGGCACTGGCTTTGACAGATTTGCTGCCCCTGTCACCTCAGGTGCCCTCCTTGCCAGCCTACCTACCTACAGAGCTCCATGGGTGGGGCATAGTAGGGTCAGGGAGCAGGCCTTTCCCTGAGATGGAACAGGTGGGGTCTGTGCCTGCCCTGCCCTGCTCTGCCCTCCTTCATACTCATGGGGCCATTCCATATACAAGACCCTGACCCCATCTGTTGGGCTAATCCTTGCCCCTGGCCTGCCTCTCCCTCTGTACCCCTCTAGTGGTCTTAACAAAGACACTCCAGCCATGCCATCAGGCCCCACACTCCACTGAGGAAGCTGTGGCACAAACAGGATGTTGGAGGGAGCCAACTGTCATGGGGGCGGGGGTGTGTGACCCCTGTGGAGGACAAAATTCAGTCCTACCACTCCAGATACCTATGTGGCCTTGGGAGGTAGCTAAGGTTAGCTCAGGCTATGCCTAGTCTGGAAACACAGGGGGCCCTACCTCCCTGGAGGACTCTCAATTCAAAATGTGCTTGTCCTGGCCACTGGGCCATCCTAGAGCTCCCTGACAAAAGCTGCTCATCCAGGGGATAGACAGGGCAAAGAAACATACCTGGACCCAGAAGCCCCTGCCAGCTTCCTGCCTTGACACCAAGGGATCTTGGGAAAGACTTCAATTTGCCCTCAACACCTGCATGGGTGTCGCATGGTGGACATGTGGGCATGCTCTGTTCATCAGTTAATGCTGATGGCCAAGAGGCTATGCCCTAGAATCCAGGGATCCCTTCTTAGGGGCCTGAATCTGAGCCCAGCTCTGCCCTACCTATCAGCCAGGGTGGGATACAAGACCTTCAAAAAAAAGTTGCCTTCCTTATCTTGGACAAAGTTCTGGAGGATAGGGGTGACCCTAAGGGGCAGCTGATGCCTCAGCAAGACTGGCTCTCCTCCCAAAACCTCCCTGCAAGACAGAGGGAGGGCTTGGGGTTCAGGCTACCCACAGAGACAAAGACAGTAGGTATCCAGCTCAGGAGGACACCAACTCAGCCCTGCGGCCCCAGCACTACCGAGGGCCTGGACTGAAAGGTCTGCCTGCCTCAAACAGACAGAAATAAATAAATAACCAAGGTGCACTTTGAAATGACTTCCAAATTAAGAGTTGCATCCATGCTGTCAAGCCTCTGCTAGCAGCTTCTGTGGCACCTTCCTTGCAAAAACGTATCTCAGCCCATTTATTAGAATGATGAAGGCAAAGGGATCTAAAAATTGCACTCCTTCCTTAATGAGCAGCCGAAGGGATCGGTAAGCATAATTTCAGAGGCCAGTAATATTTTATATAATCGCCGAGTGGTTTAAATTGAAAACCCCCAACTGAATCAATATTTACTGCATTGAAACGAAATGAATAGTAATAAGTCACTAAGCTCCCTGTCCTGTTTCATAAAATAAAAAATTATAAAAATGAGCACAGGCGCAGGGAGGCCATCACATTAACTTTTACAGCACTTGGGGAGCCGTAACCGCCTGTTCTCATAAAATAAAATTCTAAAAATCCTACCAGAGGAGACCTGCCTGAGCACCACGTGGGGAAACCTAGGGGCCAAGGCAAGGTAGAGGGGTTCTGGAGTCAACTAGTGGGCCCCTCCCTGAACAAGTGAGGGCCCCAAGATCCCTGCTTGTAGGCTAACCACGCCTGGTACCCTGAGATCCTTCACACAGTCAGAGGAGACTGCTGCCTGAGGACACTCCTGCTTTAATTTCCTTACCTATTTTCTCAAGTTCCAGAATGTCAGAATGAAAGAACAGCCCTGGCATTAGGGACAGATGGTGCCCTGGACAGACATGCTCAACCAGCTGTGTCCCTGACCAGGCTAGAAAGGGACATGTGAGTGGGCTGAAACAAGAGACCCAGAAAATGTCCCCTGAAGTGCAAGCATGGGACCCTGCCCCACACAAAGCAGGAGCTTGAGGCTCCCAAGCAGGCCACAGAGAACTAGGGTGGTAGAATTTAGAGACCAGTGGCATAAGCAGAGAGCAGAACACTGTCAGCTGCACCAGTGTCAGCTGTCACTGAGGCTGTGAAGGTGTGCAGGTTGCTGGGGTCCTCTGCTCAACACAGAGCAGAGGCTGAGGGTGGGGCTTAGGTTGTGGATGGCACTGCAGGCAGACACATAGGGGACAGCAGCTACAGGGCCACAAGCCCCGTATGTCCACAGTGGGACTCATGCACAAGAAAGAACTGGGGTACTCCCAGAGGATGACCCAGAAAGGTAAAGAAGGGGCACACAGCTTTAAAAATCTACAGCATTCCTGCAGCTCAAGAACAAAATGAAAAGCCACCATTTAAAAACAAGCACAGAGCAGGGGATTTAGCTCAGTGGTTCTGCCACCTGGCTCGAAAGTGCAAGGTCCCAAGTTCGATCCCCTGTACCAAAAAAACCACACACACACACACACACAAAACAAAACAAGCACAGAACACTTAAATAGATCTTTCACCAAGGAAGAGAACAAATGGCCTTGAAGTGGGCTGTGAATGTGTTCAGCATCACTGGTCACCAGGGGACACAGTAAGACACTGACACACACCCATAGTGTGAAAATTAAAAAGACGATGATGCCAAGCATAATGAGAACAGAAAGAGTTCCACTGCTTTGGGACTTCTACATCTCAGCAAATGTAAAGTTTATCTAAAGAACCATGAACAAGGGCCAGGATGTAGCTCAGCAGCCCAGCGCTTGCCTGGCAAGCATGAGGCCCTGAGTTCGATCTCTGGTACTGGGGGAAAAAAATCAAATAAACCATGAACCAACGTGGAACTCTAGCTGGTATGGCCTGTGACCACAGTGGGCTGTCCTGTGCACCACAGAGAAGTGGCTGGAGCTGCCACACTACACTAGGCCAGGATGCTGCAGAAAAGTGGCAGACACCTGGGCCAGAGAAGACAAAGCACAGAGTGAACATCTTGTGTCACAGAAAGTGAGGCAGTACCCAGGAATGACAGCAGGACCAGGGCTACCCTGAGGGGCTTCCCCAGGCTAAGGACAGGACTAAGGATCAAGGTAAATAATAAGAACAGAATAGCCTATGGATCAGACCAAGAAGACTGGGCCCACACCTTTATAAATACATAAAACATACACAAGGCAAGGGGAACTGCACACAGTTAAGATCCACCATACAACACAGAGGACTAGAAAAATCACTGAAGGATCTAGAACACTGGGTAAAATTTCAATAGGGAGCAGAATGCTGGCCAGTCCTCATGTATCCCCACCAATCACTCAGAGCAGTTCCACAGCAGGAGTTGGACCAGGACAGCTGACCTACCATACCCAGGCCTACTCAGCAGCTCTAGGGCCACAGACTTGTCATTTGAGGCCAGCCCCTTCTTTTCAAGATCCAACTGAATCTGCACTGGCACTTGCCTGGCCTCTTTGCAGGCTCCCTGGGTCTCCCAGATCAGGACATGCTACATCTTCTGCCATGGCAGCCCCAACTGTGCCTGTGACCTCCTACACTCTGGCAGGTGCCTCAGCTGCAGAAAGGCCCCAAGGGCAGTTCCTGCAGTATCTCTCAGCCCAGGGACAGTGACCTACTCAGGACTGTAGCTTCCAGACAGGCAGGAAGGGGCCAGAGACAGGGCAGGACCTCAGTAAGGAGAGTCAGTGAACACACAAGCAAATGATGAAAGGGGCAAGGCAGGAGCCATCTGGGCCAGAGCCGGGCCAGGGCCAGGGCCAGGCCAGCGGGCTGCTTCCCACCTGGGCCCTGGGCAGCAAAATGTTGCCTACCCATGGCCTGCCCAGGATACTACCTGGGAGGCCAGGAAAAAAGGTCAGGTACCAGCCTTGGCCAGCTTCCAGGCTCTTGAGTGGTTACCACACCCACAATAGCCAGACAAGAACATGAGGAGCCAACCCACATGACAACCCCTCTTTGATGATCCCATCAGGGGGTTGTCCCACCACAGACAGAGTTAGGGCCCTTAGCTCATCTGCAGAACCTACAGACCTCAAAGGACATCTTTTTACTGCATGGAGAGGGAGAAATGGAGCTGGGGTAGATAGGGATAGAAAGAAGGTAGTGGCCCTGTACCAGCCTCAGCCTCTGCTCCAGGGCACCAGCAATCCTGCCTATGCTGCTTCCCAGGAAGCTTCACAGCCAGGTCTGTTCCCAGCACATAGCCTCTGAGATGATGACCCCGCAGGACTGTAGGACAGCTTCCTGTGCTTGACCCTCGGTGTCACGCTCGTGACTTGGTTTCTCTAGGTGCTGTGCCCACACAGCAGAGAACAGCCAGGAGTAGCCTCCCAGAAGCCCTGGAAAGCAGGTGTCATTCGGGAAGTCCAGCATGATCCCACATAGCCCCACCCAGGTCCAGCCAGGAAAGCCCTGCCCAGCAGAGCAAGCACTCAGGGTATAAGGGCAGAGACCAGGCCAGACCATCCCTCCTATTACAGGAAAGCAAGAAAGTCTGACTGCCTCCATGGCAGTGCTTCTGGACTGCTGCTCCCTGGGCCCTGCAGACTGGACCTGTAGCAGGCACCCTGGGTGGCCCCAATGCCAGTGTTCAACACAAAGACAGAGCAAAGGCTCTCCTCACCTGGTCATTCTTGTCTTTTTTTTTTTTTTTTTTTTTGGTACCAGGGATCAAACTTGGGACCTTGCGCTTATGAGGCAGGCGGCAGAACCACTGAGCTAAATCCCCGGCCCACATTCTTGTTTTTAACAGAATCAATTCAAAACTCTGCAACTCTATTAACCCAAACCAAAAATGCCAATCTCATGTTTATGTTTGTTTGTTTGTTTTTCTTCCAGTACCAAGGATTGAATCCAGGACCTCTGCACTGAGCTACATCCCCAACCCTTTTTTAAAAAATCTTTTTTGAGACAGGGTATCACTAGGTTGCTACGTAGCCCAGGCCGGGCTCAAATTTGTGATCTTCCTAGCTGAGCTTCCCAGAGTGCTCAGATTCTAGACTTGTGCCACCCATTATTCTCAAGCATTTTCACAGATATGCAGCACTGTCCTTGGTCTGGGGCTCCTCCTGGTTTGAGCTACTCACAAGCAGTGCCATCACAAGGCCCCAAGCCACCAGTCAGAGCTTTGGGAGCTGGAGAAAGCCAGTGCAGGTGATGGCAGGGCTCTGATACACACTCACTCTGGCCTTCTGGGCAAAGGTTCCAATGTCTGAGAGAAGGGGGAAACGTTCCTTGGAGCTGCCCACAGTATCACAGCCCCAGTGTCTCTGAGACTTCTGGTCTCCAGAACCATGACAGGTAACAGTCAGTGACACTTTATTATGGCAGCCCAGCTGACTAAGACAGTCCCCACACCAGAGACTGGACAAGAGGTCGAGTAGGGAGGAGGCTGGAGCCTGCTGATTAAGGAGATCCACAGGAGGAAGAAGCATAGGAACCAGGACTACTGCAGGAGGGATGCCTCCCATCCAGGGCTGAATCCTCTTTAATGGACATCACTTTGGAGAAGCGTTTTGGAGCCTTTAAAAATCTTGACCTAAACCTCATCAAACTGCACAGAGATTACTTAAGATTTACCACACAGACACAAAATAAAATAAAGTAAAATAAAATAAAATAAGGCAGCCCAGCAAGCGGCAGCCCTGTGACAGGACCATTTGTAGTTGGGATGGAAAAGCCTCCTGATTCATCTGCTTAAGCACAGCGGCTTCTGTTTATTTCGCACTTTCATGTCGAATGAATTTGGAAAGAGAAAAAAAGTGACAGGCAGCTTAAGGATATAAGTCACATTTCAGTTTCAGTTCAGATTAATGAACTTGCTCGGAGTTGGCGAGGGCACAGGCAAATCCACAAATCTTGGAACAACAAAAAATTAACTCCTTGCTCGGTGTGAGCCTTGGCCCTGGGGAGAGGCTCCTCCAGGACCCTCTGCTGACCTTCTGCCTCAGCACTCTGGAACCCAGGCCTATATTCTGGTTCTGGACTGGTCTCCCTAGGGGTTAGCAGTATATACTGCCATGGGAGGGTAGAAGGGGTACAAAGCAGCCTGTGCACTGACTCCTGGGGGCCCATCCTGTCCATTTCCCCAAGGACAAGACAGACAATACATGTAAGGGAGTAACCACCCGGAAATGGGCAGCACACAGCCAGTGTGGCCCTGTTAGCCACTGCCCAGCACCCACGCAGCCCTAGGGCCAGAACAGACACGGCACCATATATCCCACTCCTCAGGGCAAAGTTCTGCCCCAGAATGGCAGCACTCCCTTCACTCTCTGTCCTACTGATCCTGGCCTCTATGTACTCACCTGCCTAGGGCAGCAGGTGACCTTGTCTGCTGCAGCTTGGCTGACACACCCATCCTCAGAGACCCTGGCTGGTGCATTCAAAAGACCCAAGGGCTCTGCTCAGTGGACTCCTGGTCTTCTGTCTAAACAGGGACAAACACTGACAAGATGAGAGAACCTGACCACCAGCTGGCTTCTGGCTGACCCCCTGCATCCTTGTCCTTCCACAACCAGTCCAAGAACACCAGTGGCAGGAATAGCCCGAGAATAAAATCACTTCATGGGGCAGAAAAGCATACCCAAGGATGGCGGCCAATGGCAGTGGTCTCACTATCACAGTCTCAAGCCCCAGTGCTGCCTGTGGTCTCTGGGAAAGAGAACATTCTGGCACTTCCCAGAAGGGGAACAAGACACAATCACCCTGTGCTTTCTCCCCAAAACAGAAGCAGCAATAACAGTCCAGGCTCCCAAGGCCCTCCTGCCTCCCTAGCAGAGCAACGAGGGGCTACAGAGGGGATCTGAGGGCTCTGCAGGGATGGCCAGGTACTGGACTGGGGTATGAATGCTGCCATACAGCAGGGAATGACAGGGAGAGGTGCAGAAGGGAGCCTAGGGCAGGACAAGGAAAGCTGCCACAAAGGCAGGAGAGGAATCCAGGGGACCTGTCCACACTCAGACTGTACTACCATTTCTCTTCAGTCTCCATGATTCCAGGCTCCTCATCAGATTCAAGCCTGGTAGCCTTCCCCAAGAAAGACAGGGACACGCCAAGGCCACCTGCCTATTTGGTGGGGCTGTACTGAACACACCATGCCAATGGGCCCTGCTCAGGATCTGGCCAACTGGCTACTCTCTAGGCAGTAGCCTCAGAGCCTTTAGGCCCAGCCTTCCCGCCACTCAGCTGCCCATGGCTTCTGTGTTTACCACTTGTTCTCCTGTCTCTGCCACCTTAGAGAGATCAGATTCTGTTTCAAGGGCAGATCAGAAAACTGAGGCTCTGAACGGAAAAGGCATGCCTCAGGTCACTTAGCCCACTAGGGCTTCCATTGGATGGCAGCCTTCCCCTGCTCTCTGAAGTGACCCAACCTCCAACCACAATGAGTGTCTATGAAGCACGAGCAAAACTGCCCCATGCCCCCACTAGCACTTAGCACCCTACCACACCTCCCGCATGTATCTGTGAGGCTCCAAATCTGCCCATTGAGGCTTTCAGGATGCCCACCAACCCCTACAGGGGAATCCACCCATGGTGGAGGACAAAGTTGGGGAACCAAGGAAAGTCTGGTGGGAGGCCCCACTTTCTCATCATTATGTCAGCCCCTAGTCTGTGGTAGCCTGGTCCCAACCCCTCCCACTAACGAGAGAGAAGGGGCCTTCAGTGGGGTTGAGGCCACAGCGAGGCAACCCTGCCAACCACACGCAAGTGGCCACTGGCTCTGATGGAGCAAAGCTGGCAGGGAGGAAGGGACCAGCTCAGCTGCCACCCCAGAGACAGGCCCTTTCTGTTGCCTCAACAAGCCACGCCTAGGCACACACAGCCAACAGCAGGCTGGACAGCTGGGTGATGGCCACTCTGCTAAGCAGGCACCCATACCAGTACACTGGTAACCTTTGGCAAGGGAGGCCCAGTCCATTTCAACTGTCACTCTTCACAGGCCCTCCTGAGACCTGCATCCCACTGCTCAGCTCCCTCTCCAACCCTGAACACAGAGGTCATGCCCCCAAAGGTCCCAGGCGCCCAGCAAGGGTTTGGACAGGACCAGGGTGAGACAGTCAGGAAAGAGGACAGGGCCTCCTACACACCCTCAGTTATTATGTCCATCTTGGGTCAGCTCCTCTATGACTCCATGCATAGGAAGGCACTGAGGCCACCAGCATAGTCAGGCCACTGGATGTGGACTGAATTAGGACTTTCCTATGGCTGTGGGATTTGAGCTGCCTAAGAGCAGCACCTTCTCTGCCTCCTGCCCACCCATACTCAAGGTGGAACCACACCAGGCACCATCCTTGAAGGACAGGGAGATGAGAGAAAACAGCTTGGCTGAACTGGCTGTTTCCTGCCTTGTGGACAGCACACAAAGCCCTGCAACACACTGGCTGCAGTACACAGTAGCCTGGTCTTCTTCAGCATCAGCCCTCAGGACTACACTGGCCACTTATCTCCTCCACAACTATCTCAATCCACTAGGCCCTGGGCACTGACCTTTTTAGGCCCTCCTGGGTAGGCACAGATGGTGCCAAATCTGGGATCTCCTTACCCTCAGAGGCTGCAGGGAAAAGCACATTAGGTCCCCTAGGCCTACCTCAGGCCCCCAGCCAGGCACTGGGAGAGGAGGGACATCAGGCCAAATGTCGACTACAGGAAGGGGAGGTTCTTAGGAGCTGAGAATCAATAAATCTGAACCTCATTCATGATGATCTGGGGCTCTTATTAAGTAAATTAATTTAAGTTAATTTAGCTCGATCATGACTCCCGATCACAGTGATTTAGTGAAGGGGAAATTGCATTAGGAAAGGCCATGCTCACCAGATAGAGGAACGGAAGAAAATTAGATCCACTTAGCAATGTGAATTAATATGGAAATAGCAGGTGTAAATTTAACCTTATCGAGAGAGTAAAAATTATCTTCATAAATTTGTAGAAATAGCCCCCAAGATGCTTATAAATCTATTTAAAACAAAAATATTACCAAAAGTGCAGTAAAATTAATTTAAAATATACTTCTAGCTATTGCCTCCAGAATAGTCAGCAACAGGGCCAACCCTAGCATGGCCTGAGGTGGGAGAGGAGGCAGTAGGCCTCGGACAGATGAGCTGGTTGGGCTCACCTGCCACAGGCCCTGGGGCGAGGCTGTGCTCTGTCCACACAGCCTGATAAGAGCCCCTGGAGCTATCTTAGGCCTGCATTTGTCTGAGCAGCAGCAGAAGCAATGGCCGGGCAGCCACCATACACAGGTGGCAGGCCTCTGGAAGTGCCATGTGGCCTAGCAGGCTTGCCCTATGATCTGTGGCCCCCATGGCTCCCCTAGGGCCAAGCTCTGCCACTGCCCACTTCTCACCTGTCCACAGAGCTGCCACCCCTCCCCAGGCCTAGAGGTGGGACATCCCTGCCTTAGTAAAAGAAGGGACCCTAGGGCCCAGCCTCCTGAGACACAGAGCTTGGGCCACCTCCATCAGTGGGTGTCAGGGCTTTCCCAAAAGGAGCCCCCAGGAAGGCAGGCACAGAACACTCCTCGGATGGGGTGGCCCCTCCCCACTGTTCTCAGGCACAACAGCTACTGGAAGGCCAGCACGCACTGGGGGCAGAACTGTGAGAAGCAGCCCAGAATTGGTGATGAGGAGCCTCAAGTTACTACCCTGACAATGCATATACTGGCAGCTTCCAGAAAGCACGCTCAGAAGTTTCTCTCCAACAGACGACCAGAAGCAACTCATCATGGGGGCCCCAACTGCATAGGTGGTGCTGCTTCTGTAGTACGTAAGGCCTACTAACCAACAGGCTTGCTAACGACAGCAGAGGGTATGCATGTGCATACAAGTGCGTACATGCCTAAGTGGCTCTGTGTACATGTGACATATGCAGACTGTGTGTCTGGTGTACAAACTGCTAAATCAGTTTCCTGTGACATCACAGTTTCCTAGGACAAGATTGATTCCTACAGCCCTCAGGCCCCAACTTGCAGCCCCCAATACCCAAAGAGCCTGGTGCCCAGAAAGGACCTCAGGAGCCTGTACAAGGTCTTCCTACCTGGAGAGTGAGAGCCGCCGGGTCCGCCAGGAGGGCAGAGACAGTGTAAAGGGTGGGGTGCAGACAGGAGAAGCTGGAGTCTTCTTGACGATGCGGTAGCGGGTCTTGATCACTTTGCTGGTAGGTGGAGTCCGCAGAGTATGCATGCTGGACACTGTAGAGAAAACCCAGGGAACATGCAGGGGTCAGAGAGGTCAGCCGGTTCAGGGCTGTAAGCTGCCCTCAAAGCTGGCCTCCCTGACATCTCCTCTACAGATAAAGGACTCTCCATCACCTCCCACCTGACCCCACCCCACTTAGCTCACACACACAGCCCAGAGCCTGGCAGCCAAGAACTCAAGAGCTGGCTGGTGTAGCTGTCAGGAGAGCAGGCCACCGGCCCTGTACATCTTCATGGCTATCTGACAGGCTGAATAGGGATGCTGAGTGACTGCCTTGGAGAACACAAGAAGTCCAGCAAGCCAGCCCCTGGCTGACTAGGAGGCTTCACAGGTAGGCACCCAGACCAGGAATCCTCAGACTTTAAACTCCATGGCTGGTCCAGGAGGCTGGTGCTGTGGGAGCTCCCGCCCCCCCCCCCCACATACACACAGGAGGGACACTGAGAGCTCACCTCTTCTCTGGGTACCACCCCATCCCTGTGCCAGAGAGACTTATGTATTTAATCACTGTTTTCATAACATTCTGTAGGATGACATCCACAACAGCTTTTTTCTTGCTGAATGTTTCATACAATTAGCAGGGATATGCTCTGCCTGAGTTCCCTTCCACTTGATAGCCAGCAATTTCTCTATAGCTTCAAGGAACGTGTCTAATTGCCCGACTTTCATAATGTACAGCTCTAACTGCCCAGATAATTAAAGCTAACACAGCCACCTCTCATGCCTGCTCCCCTCTGGCCCTGGGTACAGGGCCCCAAGCAGGACCCCCTGCCCAAACCGCCCAGGTAGGTGGGAGCATCTGCTCCCTTCTAATCTATACACACCTTCCCCTGCCCTGGGGATTGTCCGCCCCCTAGGCTCTTGATACCGTACACCTCACAGGACCAGCTGGATTGGCTCCTGAGACTCCTCACCCAGAGGCAAGCACAACAGAAATCTCATAGCCTGGCCTCCTAGACAACACCTTAGCCATCAGTCCTCAGAGACAAGATCTCAATGCTTCTACTACCACTATGCTTCTACACATACAGCAAGATTCCCTCCCTCAGATGTCCCTAACCTCTACTAGGTCCTTCATTAGCCCACACGTTGGATGAGACAAGAACACAGGGTCAAAGTCCTCCTGAGAGTCCCCACAGCCTACCCCATAAGGTCTGTCACAGATACAGCCCCTCGAGGGGCTGGAATACAAGCTGCACACACTCAGCCTGGGGGAGGGTGGATGGTGCTCAGTACAAGGGCCACCTCTGGTCCAAGGACTGAAGACAGGAATTAGAGCCAACTGTCTGCCAAGGAGAGGCCACAGCAACATCTAGATGACAGCTGCCATCAAACCCCAGTATCAGGTCCCCCTCTTTTTTTCGGTATCGGGGATCGAACTCGGGACCTTGGGCTTGCGAGGCAGGCGGTGGGTGGAACCACTGAGCTAAATCCCCAGTCCTAGGTCCCCCTCTTTCAATCTCTGTCCTTTTCTGTCCCTACGCCACCTGTCTCTTTGTCCTTCTGAGTCTCTGAGGACTGTGGCTCAGGAAGTAGTAAGGAGAAAACCAGAGCTCAGGAAACAAAGTGTGAAGTCACATTGCTTGGAATCCCCTGGGCCTCCTGAGTGACCAAAGTAAGCAAATCTTCCGCTGAGCACCACCTTCTACCTCTCAACACACTTAGGATACAGGGGAGAGCCTGGTATACAGTGGGTGTCAATAAATAAATGTTTGTTGAATTGAATTTTCAAGGTCTTACAAGCAAGGAGAGTCCATCGAAAATCAATAGTAGCTTGTTCCAACTAAGAGCCAGAGAACACAAGACTCCTTAAGTTATCAATAACCCTGGGCTGGCCTTATTGCCTCAGAGCCCTGGTCGAGCTAGGCAGCATCTGGAGGGGGTGTGTCCATCAGAACACGGCTCAGAACTCCACTGTCATTCCCAACCCCAGTGCCCAGGTTTGTAGAGAAGCCTTGGGCCACTCACTTGACAACCTGCACCCAGGTACTCTGAGCACATCCCACTGGTCTCCCAGGCGGCCCACAGCCAGGATCCCAGAGCCATGTGCACCCCATGTTGCAGAAGAAGGGACCAAGTGATGCTGGGGTTTGTGTTCCACCCTGCAGCCTGGACCAGGGAACCCAGAGACCTGGCTGGACTCGACTCCTGTTTCCCAACACACAATGTCCCTTTGGCTAAAATCACCTTTCCCTTGGGGGTGGAAGCCCGCTCTTCCTTCCTGATCCACAGAAAGAAGCTACCTCTTCCAGGAAGGCCCTTTCCCCCTGCTCACAGGACAGTTCCTACCTAAGTGGGTCAGCTCAGAGGAGACAGCACCAGGCAGCAGCACCAAGTCTGAGACCTGGAGCCTCCCCACACTCCTGCCTGCTGATGAGCCTCAACAGGAACACCTTCCTCTGCCTAGCACAGCTCGAATTTCCTAACTTTCTGCATCTTACTTATTCAGTGCCCAATGATCACACCCAAAAAATACATGGGAACAAAGCAGACTACCTTTTAGAAGGCAATCTCTTGTCACTGCCCAAGGGACCAGGTGTTTCCCACACCTCCCCTGTGGTATAGTCTGAGGGCAGGGACTCACAGAGGCCAGAATGCAGCCCATGCCACTGCCAAGTGGGCCTGCATCCCCAACAGCACACCTCTAGACCACCTTTCCTGGATATGTTCACGACAATAACCCGACAGGCATGGGGACTGAAATGCAGCCAGTAGGAGCAAGCGCTTCTAAGACTGTGCTTGGTGCACAGCAACCCAGAAAGGCATGCTCCAGGGAGGCCAGGCCCTCCCAGTGGGCGGGTAGCAAAGCCACAGAGCTGCAGGCCAGCCAAGGCAGCAGACAGTTAGGAATGGCCCTCCTCCCTGAGGACAAGGCAGGGGCAGTCCACCCCTCCTTGCTGGCTGAGGGGTTTTGTGTAGATAATCATGTTATTTAGATAGGATGTTGGTTTAATTCCCTTCATTACAGACTCCCAGGGTTGTAATTTTTTTTCTCCGCATGATGTATCCCCCAAGGCACGCTTCACTCAAATCAAGCCCCTTGCGCCTTTTATTGCCAATGATGCCCATGCCGCGTTATCAGGCCCACACATGCAGCCCTCTCCGCCCACCGTCCAGAGGTCACTTCTAATGACTAATCGATCTCATTAGCTTTCCTAATTAAAAACTTTACTACCGCAATGGAAGACAAACTACAGAAAACCTGCTGGCATCATATTTGAATGGGATATGAGCCCTATCTATCAACAGGGCTCCAGCTCCGGCTGGAGGCACAGGGGCTCTGACCTCTGGCCTCCCCACGCCCAGACCATCGAGGCATTAGGCGGGGGCAGCCCAAGAACAAGCCATTCACTGAGCACCTCAACCCCAAGGAGGTGCTATGGGAAGGCAAGGAAGCTGGGGAGTCCAAGAGTCTGCTCCTATCCAGCACGGGCTGCTCTCAGTCTGCAGAGCCGCTGACCTGGCTGGCTTTCCTTGGGAGGCCTCCCAGATGGCGGGATCCAGGTGGAGGTTATGTTCTTACTCTTAGTGCATACAGGCAGCAGTTGAGAGGCAGTTCAGATTTTTATGGAACTTCAAAGGGAAATAACTAGAAGAAAATGAGTTGCTAATTTCACAACTGGTTAATGAATAAGATGAAAGTGGAATTACTGCTTTGTGCAAAAGCTGCCTGAGGCTGCCAACCCAGAGAGGCTGCTCCTGCCCTCCTGCACCGGACGAGACCAAGAGCCAAGGTGGGCATCCCTGGTCTGTCTGGTCCCCAGCAGCCAACACAAGCAGCACCAGCTTCATCAGGAAAGAACACAGGGCAGTGAATGGGGGCCTCATCTACCTGTGGGGGCAAAGACCTGAAGAGCCTCCAACCGTGGCCTAGGCTGCCACCACAGCTTCCTGTCCACCCACCACTGGGCCTTGCTGATAGTGGGCTAGAAGTGGGAGCACCAGGGCCGCAATACTGAGGTGACCAGCATTAAGATTGCAGGAGCTGTTCCAAGAAATTGCCCAGTTCTAGAAACCCCTTCATCCCAGCAAGGCATGGGGATAGCTGAGGAAAAGGCTGGAGGATGGCACCTGAGTGCAGAATTTTCCAAGACCAGTCACAGGAGGTACCCATGCTGATGGGACAAGAGAAGTAGGGCCCAAGAGGAGAATATGGCCTGTCCAATAGGAGCCTGGACACCTGCCATGTTCCTGACAGCAGCAGCACCAGTGACAGGCCAGGTAGGGGGCCAGCCCTACAGGAAGGCTGATTCCTGGTGCCAGATTCTCAGGTCAGCAAGGCTGCCCTGGTTGAAGGACCTTCCCAGGCTGAGGGCAGGGAGCTAGGCCACAGGGATGGCTCTGGAGCTATGGTGCTACAGTGCAGCAGGCATTCTGCCAGCCAGGCTCTCTGTCCCTAATTCAGTATGATTCAACTTTCTTTGTATATTGCCTAATCTGCTTTTTATCAACAGCTACCCTGACACTTCTTCAATATCTCCAAACTGTCTATACCCTTCACTGGCTAAAGACAGCTTTAAAAGGCTGTCATGGCTCAGCTCATACAGAAAGCACATTGATTTCTGCTGTCCTGTGCCATAAACCATCCTCCCTTCCTGTCCTCTCCCATGGTCCCCAATCCCCTGCCTAACAAAGGGCCACCTCTACCTCAGGATCTGGCAGGGAAGCCCCTGATGGGCCACAGTGTTGCCAGCCAAAGGCAACTTTTATACATTCAACTCATTTTACACAGTGTCAGTGGTCAGAAAGGACTTTTTCCCCCTTACTCCAGCTTCTGATGAGATACCAGCTCTGTACCAGTGCACGGCCTATTCTGGTGCCTGTGACCTAGGAGAGGCAGCCTGATCATGAGGCAGGGAGGAGCAACCAGCAGACACAAGCCCCTGTACTGGCACAGATGGTAGTGGAGGACTACTGGGTGCCCCTCGGCAGGTGGTACACAGAGAGCTTGGAGGGAAGATGAGGCCCTAGGACCATGCACTGGCAGGGGCAGGGCTACACCAATCACCTTGGCTTGGCAAGCACCCCCTAACAGGTCACCAGGTAGCAAGCCAGCTCCTTTCTGTGCCCATCCAACCTGCAACACCTCTTTTTCCACCTTAGGTACCATCCCTGCCACCCCAGGCTCAGGAGATGACTGCTAAGATCAGTCACAAGAACCTCAGATACCATTTCTGCCACCTTAGGCTCAAGAGGCTGCACCTCACCCCCACAGCTGCAGAAGGACACCAGGGCCACAGCAAAGGCATTCTCTCACAGCGCAGGTATGTCACAATTAATGCCTAATTCATTATGGTTTCAACAGTCAGGGTTCAGAGGTGCCAGGTACACACTCTCCACAGTCAACTCTGATCCTGGCTCGGAAGAAGTAGGGGGTAGGAGCCTCTGAATGTAAGCCAGGATCAGAGAGGTGCAGAGACTTTGAGAAGCAAAGACAGGCCTAGGCAAGGATTCCTTGGCTCTCGGCACAAATGCAGAGGGAAATGGGAGTGGTTAGGAGATGGAGTTGCCATACTCTATACTGCCTCATGGCTGGCACACACCCACCAAACCCTCCGCAAGCAACTGCCAAACCTAGACCCCCCTCTCCCATCCCTGAATGTTTAGCTCAAAGGCCCCTCCCAAAGGACCGTCCTGACCCTCTCAACTTGGCCCTGGAAAACACTGAAACAAAAGGTCAGAGAGCTGGGCCCAGACAGGAAAACCCAGATAGCAGTGAGGGACCAAACTTAGTATCTGCAGGCCAGACCCTCAGTGGCCAGAGACAGCCACTGGTATAATAGAGAAAAGACCAGAAACCCCATCTCCTCTGCTGCTGTGGGCAGGTACCCAGGTAGCTGCCGCCCTCCCCAAGTCCCCCAGGCTGCTGCAGATAGACTGCACACTGAACACAGATGGAGGCACAGGAAAATGACACTTGGGACCATCTCTGCAGAGCCGGTGTGGTGGGCTGGCCAACGTGGGAGCCCATCAGGCAGCCTTTGCCCTAGCAACTGCTGAATTGCACTCTTGGAAAAATGGTCACAAAATTTTAAACAACGCCAGCGTACATTTCTGAGAGAGCTCTGCTGCTGCATTTAAAACCATGACGTACATCTGAGCTGTCTACAAAGTCCAAGGGCTGGCGGGAGCACAGTGCCCACTACTGCAACTAGAGCAAAGGCACCGTCAGCAGGATTTTCTCTCTCATTAAGAACAGCACAGGCAAAGTGGTGCTCCTGGGATGCAGAGGCTTTGCCCAGCATGACCTACCTGCTCCTCAAGGGCTGAGGCTGGGGCCTGTGGAAGCTCAGCCAGAGTAGCATATCACAGCCCATGTTATGGCCATATGGAGTAGCCAGGACTTGGGGCCACCACAAGGTCCAGTCATGGTGAGAACTGTAGAATCGGCAATCCCTGACAAGAGTAACTCATACCAGCCCTGTGGCAAGGGTCATTCCACTGGGGCATTTTCTGAGGCTAGGGCTACAAGAGAAGGCCCTAGGACACAAGCCATTTGCAGGAGGTAGTCAATAAAAGAGCGGGTTTGGGCATTTGTGTGTCATGACAGGGATCTACAGGACACTGCTCTCTCTTCAGGACACCTAAGCCATCTGCCCCATCCACCTACTCTCCCCCTCCCCTCCCAGCTGCCACTGTGGGCCTTTCCTGGCTCAGGCCTGCTTCTCCCCAGTCTACAACACCCACAGTCAAGCCATAGCTGGAGCCCACAGCCCCTACTCCAGCAACTGCTCACCCCTGCCCCTGCCCTGACCCTCAAGTGAACACACATCCATATGTACTACCTGTGCTCATTTTCTGCTCTCATAGCTCAGCAGTTCTTGCATAAGGACAGGGCCAGGGCCCAAGTTCTCAGTCCTGGAGCTGCCTCAATTCTGTGCTGAGTCATCCACATGTTTCTCCATGCTGGGTTTGGGGAATTGTGCTCTGGGGCCAGCGGAGGGAAGAGGGGTGCCAAGAAGACCAATCAGGAAGCCTGAGCTCACCACCTAGGAGTGCCCACCACCTAGGCTCACCACCTAGTACCAACGGTACTACACACAGACACCAGGTGAAGTGAGGGACTACATGGCCACTCTCCCATAAGGCACACACTGTGGTCCAGTGTGTGCCCCACTCTCCCAACTTGTCCTTCTGGTTGCCATCTCTCCATCATCTCGCTGTCCACCTACACCACTGCCTCTGTCCATCTGACCTGTCTACACCCAGGCTCAGCTGCTGCTGTGTACAGCATCAGCTCCAGGGAGCTGGGGCATGCACCAGGCCCTGTGCTGCTCCAGCTGGCAGACACACCCTCCCTCTGGACTCTGGGTGCTCAGGGAAACAACCCTGGTCCTCTGCTGCACCACACTTACCAGTTCCTACCACTACACACCCAGGGGACATGAGGGTCAGTCTCTGGAGCTCCCCTGCCCCATCCCATCCAGCAATCCAGCTTTTGCCTTTGGCTCTGACACTCAGGTGGGCAGTTGTGGCTGATTTTCTTGCAAGCTCCACCTACAGCCCCTCCAGTCCTCCACACAGCAAGCAGGAGCAGGGCCCCTGGGGCACAGCAAGGGAACACAGTGATCAGTGCTAATGGCACAGGTCCCAGGCTGGTCATGTGTAACACCTGTTTCCTTGCTGGTGGCACCGGCAGGCTATGGGGAGCCCACAGCTGTGAGGAGAGCAGAATCAAGGCAGGTGCCATGGGAGGCCCAGCCCTTCCCACACCCAGACTTCTTGGCCCCCTCTTGTTTTGGAGGGAAGGACCCAGGGAAGACAGTCCCTGCCTGGCTCTGGCCAGCTCAGTCACAAGAAGGGAGAAGCCCACTCTTCCTCATGTCCTCACGCAGAATTCACAATGTTAACCACACAGCCAAGCGAATAAGCATGCAAGCCCATCCATGCACTGAAGGAAGACAAGAAGACCCAGAGGTGGAAAGCACCTTTCCTGTGATACTCAGCATATGGGCCCATGCCTGACCAAGTGGGCACCGGGCCACACGGTCTTTGTAGGGGCTTCTCAAGGACATGACAGGGTTTGAATGCTACAATCACAAGCCTGGCAACAAATCCAGAGGCACTCCGTGCTCTATCCATGACAACTGCTGAAACATGACTGTCCACCTGTGCCCAACCACTTCCACCTGCACCCACAGACTGTTATCTGTGTGAGTAGATCCCTACCTATGCTTGCATACATGTGCACTGACCATCTGGAGCTGTGCCCAGCATCTGGCCAGTCTCAGCCCAGGCCCTCAGGTACAGGAGCACTAGTCATGGCTCAGCTCTCCTGCTCACCTATGAGGATACAGCCCTGTCTGCCCACCTGTCCTTCAAGATGGTGGTTCATGTGTTTCCAGGAACCAGTCTGTTTCTCTAAATGAGCCAGGATGGCAGTTAAGGCAGGGGGCCTCTGGTGAAAACCCCACCCCCATGCTGGCGCAGTGGGAGCTGCCAGGGACTATGCTCTAACAAGCTTCAGATGTGGGATGACTGGAGTCACAAAGTATGAATTTTTATGAGTCTAATAAATCACTCCATTTTTTCTGCACTTGATGGTTCCCAGCACTTTAAACATAGAATAGACCTGCTGCAAGCACAGGGCTTAGGCCTGCATATCTGGTGGTGCCACAGGCAGGATGACAGGGCAGCCAGGGCTCTGTTTGAGCATACTCACACATCCTGACTCTGTACCTTGAGGCCACTAGAGGCCATGCATCTAGCAGGCCCCTTGGGAACAGCAGGGGTCTACTTAGCACGGCAGAGCAGAGGCGGCAGGCTCATCAGCTGCTAGAAAGGCCCTGCCAGAATCCCACACTGGCAGAAAAGCCTACATCAAAGCCTTGTCAGCACAGAAAGAAACTCTGCAGTCACCAGGGCAGCTGCAGGGGTAGACCTCCTGGCTCTGTCAGAATCAGCTCAGGGGCACACACACACACATGCTCACTCCCCACAGGAAAGGTGGGAAGACCTAGGCTTGTCACGCTGTGGGGGGCCCCTCACAGGTCATTCTGGGTTCACAGCTGCCCATGACATGGGAAAGCCCTGGCCCCATACCCAATAGCCCAGAGCCACTTTGGTGCAGCCCTCTTTGCAGCACCATAGAAACAGGGGATTCATCTTTGACAAACATTTAGAGATTATCAAATCACAACGGCAGCCCAGACAGGGCCATAAGTCACCCCAAGCAGCAGTCTGCAGGGCAGTCTAAGGAGTATAGGCAGCTCTGTGATGACAAATAACTGCTGTCAGCTGCCCTGTCGCCCTGTGCGAGATCCGTGTTCTCTGTTGTTCCACACTACCTGGTGTTTAATGACAACACTGTCAGCCCCAGATGCAGCACCACCGAAGCCACCACTGAAGCCGCTGCCTCCTCAGACTGTCAGAGCCCTATTAGAGGGAAGATTGAGACCCTACTCTTCCTAAAGTCACTCAAGCAACACAAGCCGCTAGTTCCTGTAATTATTGTGTGCAAGCCATCGATCGCGTGCTGACACCTGACCTGCCTGTATGAAATGGGAGTAGTTTGCTGCGTGACAGTCCCTATAGATTACAGAGGGTGGGTCTTTCCTCCTCTTTTAACCATCACTCTACCCAAACTTGAAAACAGCAGAGGGAAGGGGGAAAGCGATGCCACCCACTACTGGAGACCAGAGAGCCCCCGTCTAGACATGCACACATCCTCTGGTCAGGAGGAAGGCTGCACCTGAAGGGACTTCCTGGGCCCCTAGGCTGGAGAAGACAGTGCAAGATGCAAGCAAAGAGGAAGGGTACGCTTGGACCCTGTCAATGGTGTCCAGTCAGATGTGTGCCTGGCCCATCTCACCCTCCAGAACTTCCTTCAGAGAAGGGGAATACAGTGGGCATGTGCTTGTGAGTGATGGTCTTAAGCTCAAGCTTCCCCACCTCCCCAGCAGTCCAGGCTGCCCTGTCAGCTCCCAGGACACAAGTTGCCTTGAGGGTGGCCTGCCCCTACTTTGGGCCCTGAGAAGCACCTGGGACAAGGATGTCTGTTCCCTGGGCTGGGCGCCCTAGCTGGATCATGATAGCCTCTTCACCTTGTCTCTCTGCATTGAGTCCTGGTCCCTGGTATGCAGGGGTCACCACTCCCTAGCTGTACCTTCAGGCCGAGCTGTGCCAGAACACATGGGAGGAGACAGACCACCCTCTCAGGCTGGCATTCCTGTCCCTACACAGCGTGGCCCCAACTCATGTGACTGAGCTGATCCTCAACTTCAGTCTCTGCCACTTAGGATCCCTCCCGTGGAACACTGGTACCTCACCTGCACATATGTGCCCATGAGCCAGCGGGGCTCCCAACACACATGGCTAAGAAATAAGGCCTACTGGGGTACAGGCAGGGTCCCTAGGCCCTTCTCACCATGTCTCAGGAGACTGAGCTTGGCAAGTGGCCCCTCAATGAGATCTCACCACCACAGCAAGACAGCTGCAAGGGAGCTCCACCCACAGGGCTCCTAGGCCCTTCTAAGTAACTACCAGTAACCTAGTGCCACGGAGCAGGCAGTTTCCGGGCCAGGTGGACAGGAGCAGCCAGGAGCCAAGCTGCATCTCTGAGGAGACCTGGGAATCTGAACTGCTTAAGTTGTAAGGTGATTCCACTGGGTTGCCAGGCTAAGAACCATCCTCAGCTTGACCCAGGAAGCCACAGTTCCAACCAGCAATGGTGCCACTCTTGGTAGCTCACGACTGAGAACTGCACCTAGACATCACACTGTGGTGCCTGGCTAGACTCCAAGGTCAAGAGGACAGACAATAGAACAGAGTGGCTGCCCGATGGCCTGCAGTCTCATCTCTACCACAAGGGCAGAGGGACCTGCTCACCACAGCTTGCCCTTTTCTTTTTCTTTTTGGTACTGGGGATCAAACTCGGGACCTTGTGCTTGTGAGACCCTGGCCTTCTCTTACAACCGTCCTCTGCATCCTGAGTCACAGCCAGGTAAAGATGCTTCCAAGAGAGTCTGGAAATCAGCCTGCTCTATAAAAAGCAGCCATGACAGAAGAAGCTTTGTGCCTCTCTCACTAACCTCAGGCTGCAAGGACTTTCCTGGCCACTATTCAGTTGCTTGTGAGCCACTTTTGGCCTTTCCAGTGGTCAGAGGGGCAAGACTGCAGGGCAATGAGCGGGACCTGTGTAAGTTGGCCCCACTCACCTCCAGGCCCCTCAGGAGTCAGTCTCAGAGCCACTCAGCCTGCACTGTGTGTGGACACACCAGGGAGAGGCCTGCCAAGATAGCCAGAGGCGGCAGGATAGAGACAGTCTCACGAATGATCTAGTTCATGTCACAGCTTCCAGAGGCATTTACACACTCACTTGTGCTTTCACACATACATACATGTGCACACACATGTAGCACACACATTTGTGCAAGCAAGAACTACCTGCAGGGGGGTAGCAATGAGCTGGCAGCACAGAAAGGAGCCCTTGAGAAAGCAACAAAAACCTGCAAAAAACCTTCTTTGCTTCGCAAACCCTCTAATTTTCCCTCTGCCTCCTTGGCTTTTTGAAAAACAATAGCCAGAAAGCTTTGCCTGCTCCTGTCTTCTGCTCTACATCAGACTGTTTTCCCATTTTCATAGTGGAAAGTTAACTAACTGTCTGCTTGAACAAGAGAACTCCAGAGGAGTCATGGGAGGGCAACCGAGTAACATCTTAACACGTAAACTCTAGTTACACAGGCAAACAACAGCTGAGGTCCCTGAACTATAGAAATGGAGTGGAGGTAGAAGGGGCAGGTCCCAGGGAGGTATAGAAGAGAGCACCACGACCACAGACAGACCAGTTCATGTGGGAGTCGCGCGCATGCATCTGAAGCAGTGCTGTGACCCACATTTAAAGGAACAAGATAATCAGTAGTCATCACTAAGTTGACCTTCAGTTACCCGCAAATAAATTAGTTTTATTATCATCACCCGAACACACAGAAATAAATACATTTTTGCCAGATCCAGTGGCGCACACCTGTAATCCCAGCACTTGGGAGACTGAGGCAGCAGGATTGCCCTGAGTTTGAGGTCACCCTGAACTACTTAGAGAGACCCTGTCTCAAAAAGAACAAAAATAAATAAAGTATTTTTTAAAAAGAAATAAGTACATTTTAGATATATTAGGCCAGATAATGGCTACAAGGGGGTTCATATGATTTTTTTATAAAATAACTTTATTATCAAACACACACACACATACAGAAATTAAAGCCATTCAAAGAAGAATAATGCAAGGGAAAAAAAACTACAATAATATTCAAATACAGTAGAACTCAACCAAAACAAAACTGAAGAGCACTTAAACATTTTTCCATATAACTTAAAAAAACATCTCAAGCACCAACAAGACACCAGAGGATGTGATTTGTTTCAGAAAGACCCCCCAAACCAACAATGAACAAATAGTGGTCTGGAAAAAAAACTCCAGTTAGCTAGCAAACTCCACATAAGCCAAGCTTCTCCCTCATTTAAATTTTGATACAGTCATATGACACACGATGGAAACATAATCCGAGAAATATGTTATTAGGCAATTTCATCCAGTTTATATGATTTTTGTGTGTTTAAAGCTTCATATAATACATTTCTAATAGATATTGGGAAACGGGAAGAAAATATTCAAATGGGAGGGGAACAAGGGAAGAGGGAGGGAGAAAGGAAGGGACAAGAAAAAAAGTGAAAATAGAAGGAAAAAATGGAAACAAACCTTTTGTACATAGGGAAGGGAGGGAGTTTAAGGGGAGGGGAGAAGGCGGAAAAAAGAGGTGGGATGTACCATGTATAGGTGCAAATTCCCTATGATGAGTGTTATCTTTATGTATATCTAAAATGTACCAATATATGTTTTGTTATTTAAAAAAAAAAAAAAAAAAAAAGAAGAGACATGCCTGCACAGGCACATCTCTGAGGTCCCTCCACTCCTGGCCAAGTGGCAGGGCCTGAACCCTACCCTGTGGCCTGACCCAGTGCTACAGCTACCCACAACACGGCCTTTAGCCAGCTTCCTTCAAGATCAAGTTTACCCCAAAACAGAACAGAACAACCTGGGTCTCAACATGACTGAATCACTGCAGATGTCATTAATGTTTACAATGGGCCTTTAAAGATGCCTGAAGAAGTACCTGGGTTATAGGCACAAGCTACCATAGGTGACTCCCTCTGCTAAAGGCCAATTTTTTTGGCTCATTAAAAATGTATTGCCTTGGGCAGGGGATTTAGCTCAGTGGTTCTGCCGCCTGCCTCACAAGCACAAGGTCCCAAGTTCGATCCCTGGTACCAAAAAAAAAAAAAAAATTATATATATTGCCTTTGTCGAACATGCCTATAATCCCAGCACTCCAGGAGGCTGAGGCAGGAAGATCAAAAGTTCAAGCCCAGTCTGGATGACACAATGAGACCCTGTCTCAAATATTAAAAATAAAAGGACTGGGGCTCACAGTGAGAAAGCCCTGGGTTCAATCCTCAGTACTACAAAAAAAAAAAAAAAAAGAATTACTGCCTTTGATTTTGGCAAGAGTCCCTCCCAGCCATTTAGCAGCTACCTAACCTAAACCTTCCTAATCCTACACAAACTCCAGCCTCCTCCAGGGATGCTGGTGGCAAAGGTACTGGCAGACAAGACCCAAGGCAGGGCTTCTTAGGGGCAGGGACTAGAAATGGGAAAAGGAACATTCTCGGAACATTCTCTCTCTCTGCCATGTGCTTTGTCTACAGGTGACCCAACAGGGTCTTGGAGGCCACAAGGCTGCTGGCCACCATCACCTCATCAGCTCTGGCAAGTCTAGTCTGGCCCCATGGCCCACTCCACATGCTTCCCACTGCATATAACCATCCATGTTTGCTGTGAGTCCCTAAGGCTGCAACAAGGACAAATACAAATGAGATCTCGAAAGTCTGTGGAGCCAGAAGTTTAGAGCTAGGCTCACTGGCTGGGCATGGCGGCACATACCTGTCATCCCTGCATTCAGGAGCCTGAGAAAGAAGGATCACAAGTTCAGGGTAACCCTATGTAGCAAGTTCAAAGCTAGTCTGGATGACATGGCAAAGCCCTATCTTTTAAAAAGAACAACAACAACAAAAAGCTGGACTCATATCCCAGGAAGCACCTCCTACTTAACACTCTCCCAGTGGCATATGTGGAAGGTAACTGGGAAAGCCACTGTTCCACAGACTTCTCAGAGGAAGACAGGGTGGGATGGGCAGCCACTGGAGATTCTCCCACCTGCCGGCCCTGAGTGCTACAGACTTGAGGCTACAGCAAGATGATCTGCAGTAACCCCATGGCCCCTACCTGGTGTCCTCAAGGAGCCTTTCAGAATTGGGTATCCTCGTAAGTCACATCTGAGGACTTTGCTGCCAGCTGCTGAGACACCCAGCCTTCCAAACCCTTCCTTGTGGTGTGACTCCAGGAAGTAGCTGTGGTCACACTTCACACCACCCAGGATGATTCCCCAAAGGCAACCCAACCTGCTGCTCACTCCTATACGTGTCCCACCACTCAATCACTCTGCTGCTGGGCACACGCCTATAACCCCAGCATTCAGGGGGCTGAGGCAGGAGAATCACTGTGAATTCAAAGCCAGCCTGGGCTACATAGGAAGACCTTGTCTCAAAAAAAAAGTTCTGCTGCTGATGCAGAGAGGGCAATTAGGGAAAAAGTATCAGATCCCATCGAGGCCCATGAAGCTCAAAACACACTATGGAGAAACACACCAGCTCCAGGATTCATTTTGTGGTTTTTTTGTACTGGGGATCAAACTTGGGTCCTTGCACTTACAGGGCAGGTGGCGGAACCACTGAACTAAATCCCTGGCCCTTCAGGATTCATTTTGATGAGCAGAGCCCAGAATGACAACAGATGGGCTGGCAGGGGAGTGCTGACCACAAGGCCAGGGCAGCCTGGAGTACCTGCATGGACACGAGGGGCTTCCAGGTCAATGTCCCTCATACAAGCAGGGCAGTCTCCCTGTCTACGAATGAGCAGTGTATCTCAAGGATCCCCTCTAGGCCAACACACTTTGATGAGCTAGGAGAGGTAAGTGTGCTAGGGACACAGACCCCTGGGCACGGTGATGCTCAAAGTACCAGGATCCTTCAGCATGAACTGGATGGCCCCCAGAGGGGATAGCTGACATGGAGCAGAACCAGGTAGGCTCTAAGCCCCACTCCCTCAGCCCCTCCCCTCAGATCTCTGGAACTACAGCTGACAAATCCAAACACTCTCCCTGATGCCAGGCTAGGACTGTCACAGCCACAGAAAAAACCTAGGGAGGTGCCTGGGCCCCGGCAGCAACACAGCCTGGCCCCATGCTCTACTGCACTAGCCAGATCCACCTGGCCAAGAAGCTGAGAGCTCACAGCCTACCTGTGGCAATCTTATCCCCAGGCTTACACCCCTCACATCACCAGCAGGCCAGGCAGCAGCCTGCAACAGGCTGCAGAGCAAAGGTAGCTGGAGGAGCCCACAATAGCCTGTGAAGGGTACAGCGGCCCAGAAGAGAAGACTGGCCCCTATGAGCTCTGGGTATATAACTACCACCTCCACACAGGCAGCACCTTCTCTGCTGTGTGACACTGGGACTCAGTGCTGGGGGGGGGGGGGGGCAGCGGCAGAGAAGAGCCACAACCACCCCACAGCAGTGCGACTTCCCAGCTTACCTGAGCTAGACATCTTGTCCCAATGCTGCATGGACCAGCCAGCAGTGGAAGCAAATGTGTGGGGCAAGCCTAGGCCCTGCCTCTGCATGCAGACCCCTGTAGATCCCTGAGTCAAAAGCACCAGAAGGGAGCCTAGGTCCCTAGAGCTTATCTCCAAGGCCAGGGATTTTTCCTGCCAGGCCTGGGAGACAGACATCCAAGTAAACACACAAATAACTTAATGATCAGCAGCTGCTGAATTTATAATCATTGTATCCAGCTATAGATTTTCTTTTCAAATTCCATCAATTCTATGCATTTAGACCAAGTCTTGAATTTGGAAGGCCATGAGCCCTGAGAAGCCCAAGGCCATGCAGGGTGACACCCAGGAAGCTCTAGAGGAACAGTGCTTTCTTAGCCCCTCTTGGCCCTGCCACCCTCCCAGCACATTCTGCCTGGCCCAAGACTGGCAAGGACACCAGCGTCCTACAGGGAATGAAGGCTCTGAAGAGCAAATGAGGGCTGGGGATTTAGCTCAGTGGTTTTGCTGCCTGCTGTGCAAGTGCAAGGACCCGAGTTCGATCCCCGGTACCAAAAAAAAGGAAGAACAAAACATATTTTGGGCCAGGGATTTACCTCAGTGGTTCAGCCGCCTGCCTCGAAAGTGCAAGGTCCTGAGTTCGATCCCCAGTACCAGAAAAAAAAAACAACAAAAAAACGACAAAATGAGTCATTGGCAGTTTCAAGGAGCCACTACTGTCTCTATGGACACAAGAGAGGATATGAGAAAGCAGAAGGCTCATAGGGTAGGAGATCTCAGTGGATACAGGCTCCTCTCCAGGATGACTGTGCCATCAAGACGCTCTGACAGCTGAAAATATACATGTGGCCCAGATCTTTCTGGGACAGACCCTGTATCCCTCCCTTGGCAGAAACACCAGAGGTACCCCAGGAGCAACGGAAGGAGAAGAGCTCAGCTTGGAGGCCATTCTTGGGGCACATCCTGAGGTGAGATCCATCCATATCCACGTGCTCCCCACACCCACCAAAGGATACAGGCCAAGGAGCTAGTGCTGGGCTGGGGGGCTCTGAAGGGCAGAGCCCCAGGGCTACAGCGGAGGGCACAGCAGATGGGCTGTCAGCCAGTAGGCCCCAGAGAACTCAGTGGCTCCTTCAAGGAGCAGGGACTCAGGTTCCCAGAAGAGAAGACCCACAGCCTTATCAACCCTGCTCTTTCCCTTGGCCACACAGCTGACAATAGTGTTACCCCAGAGTGGGCTATGAGAGTCGGAGCAAGCTGGTCAGAGGGCCCAAGACCCACCCTGGCCTCCCTCGACCATGGATCAACTTTGCCTCATATGGCCCAATCCCTCTTCCCCCAGCCCTGCCCAGCACCCTCTGCTACAGGGCATCCCTGAGGTAGCCAGTTCTTGTCAGGGGCCTGAGACAAAACTGGAAATCATTGCCACTCCCTCATGGGTCTGAGCACCAGGCCCCACTGCCCTGAACTCTCCCTGGGATCCCTGAGGGGCTTGCTGGCCCCAGCACTCAACCTCACTTAGCAGCTGCTGCCTAGGCTGGATCCACACACCCAAAGCTCCTCCCCTAGGTACACAGCCACACCAGCCTCTTCCTCAGCCTAGCCATAGCCTACCCCAGACTGAGCTTCCAAGTTCCCACCAGAGCTCCTCAAACTTCCCCCAGGGCCTGAGGCTGGAGCAAGGAGAAACCTACCCAAGGAAGGCCACCAACTCTTCTGCCATCACCAGAAGACCTCGCTACCAAGCAGCCCTCCTGCCACTACACCCCAAAATCTTGGAGAGGCCATAGGTCAGGAGCCACCTGTACTCCACACACAGTTTGCCAAGACACTCACAGCAGCCCTTTCTCTTCCACCAACCACAGACAGCATGGGCAGAGCTCTCCAGTGACCCATTCTGTGCACATGAACATGGGCCATTAGCTGCCAGGCTAGGCTGAGTGGGATTCCACTGGCCCTGCTGGCCCTCTCCCTGGCACAGACCCTGTTCCGTCATTCCAGACCTATGTGTGCAAGTAGCACTCAGTGGCAGTGCCACTGAGAGAAAGCTGCAGGGCCCCGAGGGGCTCTAAGACCCTCCTAAATGCACTCCCAAACAGCCTTCTGGCCACACTTACTCCTGAGGACATTCTCCACACTGCCCTCTCCTACAGGTCCTGTCACCCATCTGGAGGAAAATGACATCATCCAGCTTCAAATTATCTCCAAAATCTTCAGACACAGTGTCTGCCATTCTATATAAAACAGCCAAACATGAGCAAATCAAATTTGACTCAAACCTAAGAGGAATAAAACATCAATATCACACAGTGGAATGGGCAGAGATGCCAATAACAATGGCCTTTAAATACAGGATGGGAGCCTGGGGGTGTGGCTCAGTGGTAAAATCCACGCATGAGGCTCTGGGTTCCATCTCTAGCACCACAAAAATAAAAATTTAAAAATTGTAGGATTAATATTTCTTTTACAGACTTGGACTTTAAAAGAGAAATAGATGAAGCCAGTGTGGTAGTGCATGTGGACACACACCCGTGGTCCCACTAGTCAGGAGGCTGAGGCAAGAGTATCACTTAAGCCCAGGAGTTCAAGGCCAGCCTGGACAACACAGAAACTCTGTCTTGGGGTTGGGGACTTAGCCCAGTGGTTCCGGTGCCTGCCTCGCAAGCACAAGGTCCCGAGTTCAATCCCTGGCACCAAAAAAAAACAGTATATACTATCAATGTGATTGGGTCGGGGATTTAGCTAAAAAAAAAAAAAGAAAGAAACTCTGTCTCAATTTTTATTTATTTATTTTTTGAGACAGGGTCTCTTGCTTCTGTAGTTCAAGTTGCCTGCGAACTCGCTATGTAACCCAGGCTGGTCACAAACTTGCAGCCATCCTTCTACCTCAGCCTCCCAAGTGCTGCAATTATAGTACAGGCATGGGCTATCATACCTGGATCAACCCAGATCAAAATGTTTTTTAAAAAAGATTACTGGATTATTGACATAACAAGACCCTGTCTCAAAAAACCAAAAAAAAAAAAAAAAAAGATAATTATGTATGTTCAAAACCTTACTTTCTTGTTGCTAGAACAAAATACCCAATACCTGCAAGTTAAAGGAGGAAAGGTTTATTTTAGCTCGCAGTTTGTACAGCTTTCAGTCCTGGCTCCAAGGCAGGGTAGCACGGCAGAGGAGAAACAGTCTATGGCACGGCAGACAGGAAGAAGGAAGCACTCAAGGCAGGAGGAAGAATGGAGATAGATATGGAGAGAGAGAGACAAAGAGAGATGTACCTCCAGTCTATGCCCACAGTGACCCACCTCTTCTCATCAGGCTTCACCTCCCAGCATCACACAAGCTGTAAACCCATCAGTAGACTAATCCAGTATCAGACACCCATGTTCCAGTCACCTCCCAAAAGCCCCACCTGTAAGTGCATGAGGCTTTGAGAGAAAATCTAGATAGAACCCATAACAAGGTCTTAAAAGACAGGACTGCTGGGCTGGGGATTTAGCTCAGTGGTTTCCTCGCCTGCTGCGCAAGCACAAGGACCCGAGTTCGATCCCTGGTACCAAAAAAAAATAAAAGACAGGACTGCTAATGTGGCAGAGCCCTAGAAGCTATTTTAAAAAAAAGACAAATAGAAATTTTAGAGTTTAAAAACAGTATCTGAGTCAGGCATGGTGGTGCACACCTGTAATCCCAGCACTTAGGAGGCTGAGGAAGGAGGATCGCCACAAGTTCAAGACCAGCTTAGGTTACCTAGTGAGTTCAAGGCCAGCCTGAACTACATAGCAAGACCCTGTCTCAAAAAAAAGAGAGACATCTTACCTCTCAAGGCAGGCCAGCTGATTTGGTGACAGCTGCAGCCAACATCAGAAGGTAACAGAATAATATTGACAAAGATAGAAAGAAAATAACTACCATCTCTCCCCTCAACTTCCAGTGCATGGATTGAGGCAGGTGGGGTCTCACACTTCCTAAGGAAGCACTGTACCACTGAGTTATACCCCGCAACACTAAAATTCTTTTTTTATTTTTTTAGTGGTGTTGGAGATTGACCCAAGGCCTCAGACATAATAGTATTCTACCACTGTTATACCTTCTAACTCTTAAAATTTCTCTCTCTCTCTTTTTTTTTTTTTTTTAAAAGATCGGGTCTTTCGATGTAGTCCAGGCTGGCCTTGAACTTACTATGGAGCGAAGGCTGGCCTCAAACTCTTGGCAGTCCTCCTCCCTCAGCCTCTCCAGTGCTAGGATTACAGGTGTGTGTCGCCACACTCCACCTAAAATTTTTTATCAAAACAAATTTCTTTCTTTTTTTTGGTACCAGGGATTGAACTCGGGTCCTTGCGCCTGAAATGCAGGCGCTGGAATCACTGAACTAAATCCCCGGCCCCAAAACAAATTTCTTTATCTAGCAAAAACTTTTCCTTTCCAGTACTGGGGATTGAACCAAGAGCCTTCACACTGAGGCTACATTCCCAATTCTGTTTGAGACTGGGTCTTGCTAAGTCACTCCAGCTGGGCTCAAACTTGTGATCCTCCCACCCCGCCTTAGTCTCCCAGAGTGCTGAGCTTATAGGCACATGCCATCACTCCAGCTCAAAAACAATCTAAAAACTAAGGGAAGGCTGGGGATGTAGATCAGTGGTAAAGCACTCGCCTAGCACATACAAGGCCCTGGGCTCCATCTCCAGCAACACACACAAACACAAAGGCAAAAATATTTTCTGATTAACACATACTCCATGAACTGGTTCCTAGCAGGCTTGCGCCATTTTAAAGACGTATCCTTCAACTGTAAGTAGAGAATAAAGAGCAATACAAAGAAGAATAGATATGTGAGTGTAACTGAATGTTGACTGCACGTCTTGTGATGTCCATAATATTGGGAAAGTCAAAACTCATGGCAGCTTTAGCAAGTGAGACAAAGGGGAAAAAGAGAAGTATTTCAAGCTTCTACTACTCAGGAGTGATTATGCATTAGTTTATAATGATCAGTAATGATAATGCTGTACCTTATAACCTGTGAGGAAACCACGAAATGAAAAATAAAAGAATAAATAATAACAAGTAATGGAAAAGAAAACAAAATTTTTGTGATTTGTGTGTGTGTGTGTGTGTGTGTGAGAGAGAGAGAGAGAGAGAGAGAGAGAGAGAGAGAGAGACAAGGTCTCATTATGTAGTACAGGCTGGCCTTGATCTCATGGATCCTCCTGCCTCAGCCTCCTGGAAAAATTTTTTTTTAATATCCTAAAGAAGAAATAAAGAAGAATGAAGCACAGCTGGCAGAACAAAGAAATAATCCAACAGTATGATGATAGATTTAAATCCAAATATGTTAATTAATACATTAAAAGCAAACATTATTTGCAAAAGATAATTTCAGACTGTACTTTAAAAAAACAACTATTTTCTTTATACAAAAAAAACTAACAATAAAGAAAACCTAAAAATACACATGCATATATACACACGACTATTTACATATATTTCTATATATACATCTGTATGTACACTCACATACATTACAAATGTCAACTAAAAAAACCTGATGTAGCTACATAGCACCACAGTAGATGCTGAGGCAAGAAGCATTACTGGAGAAAGGAATATTTCATAACATTAACAGATTAGATCCACACTGGGCATAATGGCACAAGTCTATAATCCCAGCACTTGAGCAGCTTGGGAGGCCAAGGCGGGAAAATGCCAAGTGCAAGTACTGCCTGGACAACTTAGTGAAATCCTGTATCAAAAGGACTGGGGATGCAGCTCTGGCAGAGCACCCTTGGGTTCAGTTCCCAGGACCACCACCACACACACACAAAAAAAATCAGTCTACATGAAAAGGAATTTTTTTAATGTTTAATTTTTTTTTTTTTTTTTTTTTTTGGAGACAGGGTCTCAGTATGTTCAGACTGGCCTTGAACTCACTATGTAGCGCAGGATGGCCTTGAACTTGCCCCAGTCCTCCTGCCTCAGCCTCCTGAGTGCTGGGATTACAGGTGCGCACCATCACACCTGGCTTGAGAAATCTATCATCTTAAACCATATGCTTCAGACAAATCATCCCAAGCCTCTGTCTCACCCAGCGCTTCCTCTGACACTCAGGCAGCCCAGCCACAGTGACAGCTCACACTGTGAGGAGGAGCCCTCCAGGCCTGTCCCCCTGCTTGCTGCAACTTGGGCAGTCACCCAGTCAATCCCCACTCCCAGGGCAACCCAGGGGCCCTGCCATGGGCAGCAGAGTGGCTAGAAGCCCTCCCTCCAGGTGCTACCCAGCCCCGACCAACAGCCCCGATGCCCAGACACTCCCCCTGACCCTCCCAAACCCAGGCAACAGCAGCGTGTGGAGTCAGGCAGCAAGCGTGTGGGTCAGCACCCAACAGTGAACCTCACCCAGGCCCATGCTTCCCTCTAAGAGGAAAGCAGGAGACCCACACCAAAAGGAGAGACCCAGAGAACATTTCCAGTCTCCTTCCAAGCAACACCCATCTCTAGGGACCCCAGGCACAACTGCCTGCCCATTCTCTCTGAGCCCCGGGCCCCCAGCTGATGGGAAGAGGCAGCCCAGCTCTGAGTCTAAGTATGTCACTGCTGGGCCCCAGTACAAGCTACAAATAGAGGCTCTCTGTGCACAACCCTCAAGCAGGGATGGAGCCCAGCCTCCACCTCCACACAGCTACATCTTGCTGCTCCCCACCGGGCCACAGTACCAGAGAACTGGCTACTGCTCCCCACAGTCTTTGGCAGGCTCCTCCTCGCTTCCATAGTCCCAGCTTTCCTCCTCATCCAGCCCTGGACCCTGCAGTGCAATCCTGTAGGGATCCCAACGTTCTTCCACTCAGTGTCCCAGACCAAGGGACTGGGCCAGGTTCCACTGTGTGGCTCCTCTGAGGGGCTCCCTGGCAAGGGGGGCAGGAAGAAGGGAGACCCACCCTGGAACATCATGTCCCTATCATGCCAGCCTCGCTGACCTTCCTCCTATGCCCAGTTTTCTTCAAGCAGGAAAGAAATACCCGGCAGGTAGCTCCTTGTGTCACAACTCTGCTACTGCCTCTGGCTCTGAGTAGCTCCGAGGAGAAGAAAGAGCCTCTCACACTCAGAATTGCATCCTCACTCTTCTCAGGAGTCAGGGGACAGCTAGACCTCTAGAGGTTGGCCTGCCAACCCCACACAGAATACTGAGTTCTACTATAAATGCCATAGGAAGCAGAGACTGAAGGGAAAGGGTGGCCCACTGCACACACAGGGGCTCTCCAGAGCCAGGGTGATGATCTGCCCAAGGCCATGGCCACTAATGGAAGAGGCCCAGCCCCACCAGTGCAGCTTGAGACTGGCTAGCAATGAGGGGCTTCTGCCATCAAGGCACTCATGCCATGACATCTGTCTCTGACTACCAAGAATCCCTGCTTTGAGCCTGTGGTAGATTGATTAACAGTCACCTTGTAACACCCAACTGAAATGAATCAGCACGGTGTAGGTGTGGAAGATCCCCACTTGAGGATTGTTACCAATAACCATCAAAAGAGAACTGGAGGGGAAGATCGGGGGCTACTGATTTTCTAGGAGAACTTTGCTGTGGCTGGTTTCCCCGATGCTAACTTGGCTGTTCTCATCGGAGGAGGAGCTTGGGGCCTCACTGTTGTTGGGAATGGCTGCTGTTCCGTCAGGGGAGCTCTGATCTTCACTGTGGGTATCACTTCCTGGCTAGTATGGATACCTCAGCCTGGAAGCACAAATCCTTCACCCCACCGGCACAGGTTTTCTTCCACCACTGGCTTTTGGGCCTTTCAGGTGCAGATCCTCAATACAGACAAGCACGAGACATTGCCATGGGCTCCAGGCCACTGGCTGGACTCGTGGAGGACATTGCCTTGGACACTAGGCCTTTAGCTGGACTTGTGTGGGATTCAGG
Organism: Heterocephalus glaber; assembly: GCF_053883595.1. Classification (NCBI taxonomy): domain Eukaryota; kingdom Metazoa; phylum Chordata; class Mammalia; order Rodentia; family Bathyergidae; genus Heterocephalus; species Heterocephalus glaber. The sequence goes on along the minus strand of NW_028258139.1, from coordinate 12,914,613 downwards.
CCCTTGGCTGGATTCTTTGGGCCTCTAGTGCGAGGCTAATCTCTTGCACTCCTCTGTATTTGACTTTTTGGGTAAATATCATGAAATAATCCTATAAATTATGTGCCCTGTATTAAATGTATTCCCTTGCCAAAGCCTTGACTACAACAGACCCCCACATTCAGCACGTATAAGGGGGGGAGCAGTGCCTCTGCACCACACCCTGCCCAGAGGCCTCTCCTGGCCCTGTGCCCACTTCAGTGGCATGTATCCACAGCCAGCACCTAGCCCAGAGGCCATCTTACCTCCTGGAGGTGTGAAGGGACTAAATAGCCCCCTAGGCCTAAGTGGCCAGATGGCCCCCACCCTCCGGACAGCACAGCTGAGACAAGGCAACTCCCACCCCTGAAGAAGGCAGTTCACAAACCAGGAGAGGGCAGGCACCAGAAGGGCCAGAGGAGAAGGCAAGGGCTCAGGCTCCATAAGCCCAGCCCCATCAGCTCCCGAAGGCTGACTCCAGACAGGCACATACCCCCTCGACAACACACAACGGAGGACACCCGACTGAGTTCAGTACTGGCTCAGCACAGCAAATGTGGTCCTTCTTCGGCTGCCTCCCTGAGAGAGGCAGAGGCACTAAAAGCTCTGGCGTAGCACAGATGGACCCTCCAGGAACTGTTGCACATACATAGCCCAGGTAGGACAGAGGGCAGGAGAGACCTGGCAGCTTCCTCCCTGCAGCAGGAAGACATTGCTCACCTTCAGAGTTGGCTTTAGGAATAGGCCCACTGTGGTTAGATGGCTGCAGCCCCCTCCTAGGTGTAGCGACCCAGGCCTCCTCTGCTCACTCTGCAGTCTGCTCACAACCCCTCACCCCAACTGCGGATAAAACCCTGCTTGCCTCCAAGATCTCTCCATCCTCTGGCCCTCAGAAAGCCCTCCCCAGCATGGGGCCACTTTCTAGCATGAAGACCCCAGCTACACAGCCTCCCCCTGCCCTCTCTGTACCTCCCCAATAAGAATCACACCGCTACCCCTGAGCCAGTGTGAGGACTGGGATGGCACAGGGGAGGGGGCAGGGCACGAAGCTGAGGCCGGTACCCTCTCTCTTCCAGTACAGCTGCCTGGTGCTGCGCAGGAGACACCAAAGGCAACCAGGACATCCTTCTCACCAGGACCCTGGCGCAGCATGCTGTGAGTACCAGGCAAAGGAACCAACGAGGATTCCTGGCTGAGACCCACATGCACGTGGAGTTCTGACGATACCCAGCAGGGTCCTTGGGCAAGGGGCATCATGGGAGAAAAAGAGGCAGAAGCGAGGGTAACCCATCAGTAGCAGAGAGAAGAGGCTGCAGGCCTGGCAGGAAAGAGGGCAGGAACCCCAGCCTGGATGCCAGCTTCAGGTACCCAGAGGACTCCACCATTCCCAGGCCAGAAGTCAGGCTGGGTGAGCCCTGGGTCTTCAGCTCCACGAAAGTACCATGTCACCATAAATGGCACACACATTCACCTCTATACCAGTTTTTGTGGAATAATTAATTAGCACGGCCACGACAAACGTAAAATTGGAGGCCTCTGGCGTGCCTGATAATTTATGCAAGATCCAAGGATCGCTGCGGCTGCCTTTCCCAGAGCCTAATTCAGCATTTTCTTTTTCCCTTATGAAAGCAGGACTCCAGATTTAACTGCTCTCACACCCTTTAACGGTGTTTGCTGTAGTAAAATCGAACAGCCCAGCTGCACACCAGCGAGCAGTGATGGATCACAGACCCCCAAGGCACCGGGCTGGGCCTCCCAGGCAGCAGCAGCACCAGCCAAGGCACCACACACAGGAACACAGCACTGGCCCAAAGAACTGAAGGTTCTGCTCCTTCTATCTGCACAGCAACCCCACAGAGGGTAACCCCTCTATAGATAGGGAGATAAGCACGGAGAACATAGGGGCCCAAAGGCCCCCAGCAAGATGCCAGTAGCAGGTCTGGAGCTCAGAGACAAGATGTACCTGACATCCTGGCCAAATTCCAGGACCTGAGCCCCAGCTACAGGCTGTTCCTAGCACCCAGCAGGCTCTTACCCAGCCCCCTGGCCTACCCTCCCATCAGGCAAGTCAAACCCACCCTGAGCACCCCAAGTCAGCACCCAGGGCCCAGGGTACCTCCTTCATCCTTCCCATGGTGTCTGCCACCTCAGCTGGGGCTTCTGACTGGAGCGCCACACCTCCCAACCAGGGAGACCTGTGCCTTGAGCTAACTCAGGAGAAGGTGCCAACTAGCACTGCCAAGGACTAGTGACCATGTCTGGACCAGGCTGAGACAGACAATGCCACTCCTTGGGCTCTGCCACCAGTCTGGGCTCCAAACAGTCTGCACTCCATCGACATCAGCCTCCCAAAGAAGCTGCCCAGCTCAGGGGCCCCCAGCAGCCTGACCTAGACAGGCTACAGGTCAGGGTGTCACTGTGCATAAAACTAGCTTGCAGTGCCTTCAGCTGGTGACCCTCTGCTCCTAGCTCCTAACTATCGCAAATACCCTCCGTGACACAGGTATTGAGAAATCCCACACCATGCAGAGGACCAGGGTACAAGGTGGCAGGGGTGTTCTACTCCCCCTGCCCACTGACCTCTGAGCACACTGCTGCCAGCCCCCAACTGTGGGGCATACCTCACAGAGGGCAGGAGCAGGGTCCAATTCTTTGCAAGCCCTTGCCCCCTCGGTTGCTAGATGACTGTGACAACACTCTAGCCAACCTGGGCTGGATGAGGGCCTGATGTCCACACCCACCCAGCAGCACCACTCTCAAAAGCCCTCAGGTCACACCACAGGGCATGCTTCCTGCCACACACTGGCCAGGCACTGCCAGCCTGGGAGGTCAATAGGGCTTCCCACATATGTGCTGATGGAATTACAGAGTACCAGCTTTGCCCAGCACTCTGCAGCAGACACCCCCACACCTATGTGGTCACCTGCTGCCAAAGTCCTCTACAAGGAAGGAAGGCTCTTCCTTCTGCCCTGCCCCAGGAGGCTCCCACAAAAGTGCCAGGATTAGGCAGAGCACCTTTCTGATGGGGAAGCATGAGCACTACTCACGGCAGCTGGTAAAATGCAGGAAGCTCAAGGTGGCTGGGCAGCCAGGGAGTGACATGAGAAGAGTGGGCTGGGGAGGTTAACCACTAACACCCAGCACAAGTCTGAATGAAAGAAGTGATCCCTAGATATCTGAGGAAAGAGTGGTCCGTGCAAAAATAGGCCAACAACCCAGCATAGTGGCACATCCCTGTAATCTCAGCACTCTGGGAGGCTGAGGCAAGAGGATCCCAAGTTTGAGCCCCACCTGGGTAACTCAGCAACAGCTTGTCTCAAAATAAAAAATAAAAAGGGCTAGGGCCAGGGATTTAGCTCAGTGGTGCCGCAGCCTGCCTCGAAAGCGCAAGATCCTGAGTTCGATCCCCGGTACCAAAAAAATAAAAGAATAACAAGGGCTGCTGGGATTATAGCCCAGTGTGAAGACTCATCCCCAGTATCAATTAATCAATCAATCAATAACTGGTAGCCAAAAAGTGATCTTTCACTTCCCCCCTTCCTTGTTCCCTTTCCCATTTGAATGTGTTCTTCCTACTTCCCAATATCCATCCTCCATTATACTCCTTATTTACCCTTTGGGTTTCTCCCGCAAAAGAAACAAAGCAATATTGAAAAATAAATGAATGAATGAATGAATGAGTGAATAGTAGCCACAGAATTTTTGTAAGGAAGCAGGGCCTAGCCAGAGTGGGCAGGGCCTGATCAAGGAGAGAAGGAGCCTGGTGGGCAGTTGCCCAGTCACAACACTGGGCCCTGGCCATGTCCTCAGGAGAATGAGCCTCAGAGCCCACACCCCCCACCACAACCACAACCAGAGCCCAGACCAGCTATACCATGATTACTAATTGCTTCAGTTACAGGTGTAGCAAATGGACACCAGCTCTGAGATCCCTAAAGGTTTTGCCTCCTCTGCTCAAATGCCTTCCCTAGTGCATTCTGTGAGAAAGAGAGCAGTCAAGTCTCTGCTGCAGACCAGCTCACCTAACTCTCCTGGACCTCTCTGAGAGCATCTCAAACCTCAATTCCCCATCCTCAAGAGAAAAGGAACGGAAAGACAGAAGGCAAGAGATACACTATCAATAAGAAGGGGCCTCCAAGCACCCCCGCTCGACACCCAGCCAGAGTCTAACTCCAAGCCAAAGAACTCTCGGTAGGGCTAAGGAGGCAGGGATGGGAGGGGAGGCAGTCAGCCTGGAACCTTCCTGACACTCAGTCCCCAGGCTAAGCAGCCCAACGCTGCTGAACAATGCAGTTTTGAATTCAATTAAAGCGATTATCTGTTGTGCCAAATAAATTGTGTATAGCATATATCCTGCGGCACTTTACACCTCCAGGCTCATTATTCCCTAACTGTTTCCTCCTGTTTATGCGCTCTCAAATTAAATTGCTGATAATATGCGCTAAAATAAAAAATGAGCACACCTTGTCCCAAGAAAATTGATTCTCCCTTCTCCTGAACTGGCGATTGCCAGGTTTTATATACTCTGTTCCTGGTGATCATTAGTAATTCAATTTTCTTTTTATTAGCCCCCTTATCTGCTGAGCAATATAGTGGCAGGGCTGACCTCTTTCGCACGGGTAAATGTTTAAAATCTTTTCCCTGATTAATTTTGCCAGTTAAGAAAAAGAGGAGAAATGGCCCGGCTCTTAGCCATCACAATGAATAAAGCTTAATGTTGATTGTGATGGAATTTCTAATGCCAGGGAAATTGATTGAACGCAGCAATTACACTGCAAGAGTAACTCGAGGGAGATGGGATCGCTTTCTCCTGGCCGTAGCCTTTTGGTTATTTAAAACAATCCAATTTGCAAGGATAATTATGTATTAGTGTTTTATCTGCCACTAGAAATGAACAGGGGAGTTTTGATACTGGCCCAGCATTAGCAGGTTATTGCTGCAAATTACTTGATATCTGCTTTCTTTCACATAAAGAGGAAATTAGGCAATCAATTACCAGAAAAAGGTGGACTGAGGGATAAGAGGGGCAAGTACGCCCTCTGCCGGCCCCCAGGCCACATGGCAGGGCTGAACTGGGACCTCAGACAGGGCTGTGGGGCAGCTGCCTAAGGCCTCTCCCTCCCTCCTTGGTACAGGAGCCCACTGGGAGGTCAGGTTCCTTTCTAGACCCCAGGGACTGCCTCTGGAAGAAGAGAGCTGGAGCTGAGCATCTGCTAGAAGGAAAACAAGGAAAGAGAAGACTTCAAGCAGCCAGATGAAGAGCCAGCTCCTGCCTCAAGGGAGGCCCTGCAGTCTAGTGGCCACAGGAACTGGGGTTCCACACCTGGAGCAGAAGGGCTCTACCTCAACATGTGCCAACATCCCCACCTGGAGGACCCAAGGCAGCCCTGGCCAGGGCTGTCATTCCCACCCACGCACCCTGTCCTATTAATGATTGAACCAGACCCTGTTTTTGTTTGTTTATTTTTGAGATAGGATCTCACTATGCTCCCCATGCCTCAAACTCAAACTCAGGATCCTCTTCCCTCAGGCTCCTAGAATCCTGGGATTACAGACATGCACCACCATGCTGACTTAAGCCATAGTCCCTGGGAAGGCAAGGAGGCAGATAGTGGGCTTTGCAGGAGGGAGCCTGAGGAAGCCACATGCCCACTTCCTGGGATGAACCAGGCTCCACCCAAGCCTCAGGCCGGGGAGATGCTTATCCTTATTCATCTTCTCACCTGATGCCCTGGGCGGACCCTCTCCTCCTGCAGCCAGCCCACCCCAGTGGCCTATGCCTGCTTGGCAGTCTCTGGGACACCTGCCCAGGTAGCCATACCAGGATGTAGGCTCAGCCTCTCAAACCTCTGCATGCAAGAGTATGCATTTCCCCAACCCTAGTGGAGATAGCAGCTGCAGTTCCCTTCATCCCCTATAGTACCCAACCCAAACCTACATACCACTCAGCAGGTAGACCTGGTGACCCCGCACTCCTCCCTGCCTGGCTGCTCCCTTGGGGGTTCAGGGGTGCTATTCCAGCCCCCGCTGGTAGAGGGCAGCCTTTACTGTTTCCCAGCCTACACCCCACTCTGCCCTAGGCCTAAAGAGGAAACAGCCTGAAGAGGAAATAGGTTGGTCACAGGCACAACCAAGTGGGGCTGACCCTGAAGGATCCCTGCAGCACTTCCACCCTGCCCCACTACCATACTGCTGGCCCTCCACCTCCATCAAAGCTCAGAGCCCCTCAATAGTCCTCCTTACAGGCCAGAGGGTACATTCTCATCCCTTCTCCACATTCCCATCCAGCACCTCACTGCAGCCACCAGAAACCTCCTCAGCTCCCTTGTCACCTAGGAAGATCCACACTGGCCCCAACACAGGGCAAAAGTCAGCAACACAAGAAAGCCAGGAGGCCAGCATCCTTCCACCCCACTTCTTCATGTCCTTGGCTCCAACAGCACAAGACCCTTTCATCCCTATGCCTGGGCCCTAGATCCCCCTCTCAAGATCCGTCCCACACAGGCTCTTGGTACCACTTCTTCTAGAACCTTCTCCAGAACTTTCCTGGGCAGCCAAGATGTTCCCCCAGTGCCATCCCCAACTCTTGGTCACAAGGACCAGTGCCAACTCAGACTGCCCAGGTCCAGTGCTGCTGGCACTTTAACCTTTCCAGACTTCACACACATCTGACCATACTTGCCCAGAGCAAGCCACAGAACTAGATGCCCCCAGGCAAATCCTGCTCTCCATGGCAACACCAGGTGAGTACCATCCCAAGGCCTCCAGATCCATCACACAGATCCCCAAGTATGCCAGCTGGGGGTTGGCTCCCTCACTGTGTCCTGATACTATCATCTCCCAATGGAGGACAAGGCTGTCCTGAAAGGGACCATGCCCCATTCATTACTCACAAATCAGGGACCATCTGGTCACCACAAGGGCCTCTCAGGCTCACATAGGTTTCCAATGGCTCCCAGCTCCACGTGACTCAGAAAGTGAGAACAACTGAGCCCTCCTAGGCTGGCTCAGGACAGGAGGGGCTGCCCTGTTGGCCCCAGGCTAAGGACAAAGGCCCTCAGGGGAGGCAGAGGCTAGAAGCCCTAGTAGTACAAGGTCTGAGCGGCCATCAACCTTACTTCCCCCAGGAGGGATGTGGACACACACTAAGGAGTGGGCAGAAAAGGCCACCATACTCCTGCCCAGATGCCTGTCTCCTACCCAAACTACAGGGCACAGCAGTCCCTCTCCATCCATTAGCCTGGCTGCTCACTGCCCAATCAGGCAGAGATCACTCAGGGCCAGGGGCCTCTGACAGCATAGGTGGGAGGATGACAAATAGGATTCCTAATGGACCAGGGAGAGGCGCAGCTTATAGCTGTGCTCAGCCCATTTCGAGTCCCTCCTCCCTGGCGTACCTTCCTTGGTGGGGAAGTGGGCCCGGTTTGGCATCAGGCGGCACAGCCGGTGCCTTGTGACCTGCATTAGGCCCTTGTTGGGGGTCTTCTTCAGAACAGGAATGTTCTTCCCCCGGAGGGCCTGTCTTCGCCGAAGGCTGAGGTGGTTCTTGGTGGTAGTGGCAACTGAAGGGCCGCTCTTCTTTTCTCCAGGAAGGCTGCAGAGACAAATGGCAGGCAGCTACCAACAGGCTCACCAGGAGCTTTGTGTAACCACTCTTCCTCACCCAGATCCCAGGGGATAAGGGCACAGATCCAGAGGCAAGCCAGGGTCCTTCCAAGCCCCTTCCAAGCTCCAGGGTCCCTTTCAAGGCCCTGCCATCCCCACTCAGAAACATCACCCAGCTGCCACAGTGTTCCCCTTGCCTCTGCAGCCAGGCTGAGAAAGCAGGTGGATCCATAATCCCAAAGGACCCAAGACCAGGGCAGGGTCCAGTATGTCCACCCCTTCCCCATCCTCAGGCCAGATGAGCCCTTGCACAGGGCTATTGGAAGGAGCATCCCTGAGGAGGAACTGCCACCAGGCCTATGCACCATCCCCAGCCTGAGAGATACTCCAAGGCTCCTTCTCCAAGTTCCCTGGAACAGAGGAAGCTACCATCATGGTTAAAGCAAAGCCACCCTCCAGGAACAAAAATGAATAGGAGGCAGGCCAAGCAACTGAAGACAGCAGCTGTCTTCAGACAGATTTGTCAAAGCCAGAAGGAAGCAGCTGACCTGGAGCCAAAATCAAGGTCAGATAGCAGAAAGAACTTCCTGAGAGGGACTCACAGCAAGGAGGTTCCTTCTGGCATAGCACATGCCATTGTCTGATGGCAAAGGAAGGACATCTGCCCCCAACAAGGGCAGCTACCTCCCTTGCCGTTAGCTGCTGACCTGATGAAGTCCCTGACCCCAGATCAAATACTCTGGTCTACAATGTCATCTTTGAGTCTCCAAACTGTGCTAGAGTTGGAGCTCAAAGAGTAACATCCAATTGCAAGGCAGTGGCTGGGCCTGGTCACCTGGCCACAGCCACAAGGGTGGCTGAGATATAATACCAATCTGTTTCCTCTCCCAGTCTGTTCCACCAGCACCTCCCAGCACTCTTCAAGGGGGGCCTCAGAGATCAAAGAAACCACCACACATGAGTCCCACCTAGCTGCAGCCCATATGGGCACAAATGAAGCAAGCCTCTGGCTGGGCCTGGGCAAGGTGCCTGACTATGCACAGCAGAAAGGCCTCAGTACCTCAGAGCAGTTCCCAGAGCCCCTAGCCACCACCCGGCTCAGATGTGTGGTCTGAAGCTCTAGACCAGGGGACAGCCACACATTCTTCACACGGCCTTGCCCTCTGTCGCACTCTGGGCAGACCCGTCCGTGAAGGTTGCTCCCCCAGTGCCTGGCCTGGCATAACGCCATCCATCCTTGAACCTTGCAGACCCAAAAGAGAAGCTGCCCAACAACCTCCTGGTCTCCCACCAACAAGAGAAAGGGTGGAGCTTCCAACACCACAAGAGCCAGATTCCCACCCTTACCTAGCTAGGGCCCTGAGCTTCTGAGCCACTAAGCCTCACCTTACACAGTTTTAACAACACAGCTCTCACAACAGTACACCCCGTTTCACTCCTACTAGAAACATGAACCATGACACTGCTGGCCTTCCACCTCCTCCAACCATTCCTCAGGAGAGGGGCACTGAATACATCCACCATGAGCCTTCATTTCCTCCTCACTCCTTCCTAGGGGAGGACCCTCCCACCTGCTGTGCAGACCAAGGAGAGAGCACAGGCTAATGAGATGACACAACTGCCCACAACTCTATGGCCAGCCCCAGTCTCACTCCTGCCCACCCAGAGAGCATGCTTTGGGCAGCAGACATACATACCTGCTATTAGCCCGCCTCCGTATGATCTTGGTGCGGCTCTTCACTTTGTAAGCCGAGAGTGGGGTCTCTCCAAAGAGGGGCTTCAAGCTGCTAGGTCCCACTGCTGGTCTGTCCCGTGGGGGGGACCTAGATGGGACTAGGGAGAGTTGAGAGGCATGTTCCCTGCTGCCAGCCTCTGAATGCCAATGGAAGCAGGAAGAGGAGGAAGCAGAAGGGCTGGAGGCTTTCCATTTGTACTTGCTGGGGCAGGGCCCAGGCTTGGAGGACACAGCTGGCTTCCTGGGCTTGGACTCTGGGCTGGCTCTGGCCTGTGACTTCTCTGTCTTTCCACCTAAGCCAAAAGCACCCCTGCTCACACTTTCCAAAGCTGCTCTGGGACTGAGAGCCCTCCGAGTAACCCGGGAGCTCTTTGCTGAGGTGGCCACCCATTTGTAATTGTTTTTCCGGAACTTGTTGGTTCGACAAGACAATAGCAGCTCAGGCTCCCGGGCCTGTCTGGGTCCTAAGGCTGGTCTGGCTGGGGCCACCACTGAGTCTGAGGGAGCTGGCTGATCTGGGATCTTCCCAAAACAACTGGTTGCAGAATGAGGGCCTACCTTCTGGCCAAGGGCCACACCAGTTCGAGGAGGCAAGGTAGAAGATGGGAAGTGTGCCCTGACAGCAATTGCACTCTCACTGACTGTCCTCCGGGGCTCTGGGGGACTGTCACTCACACTGCTCACAGACTGCACCACCCGGGGCTTGCCAGGCTCCTTTTTGCAGACCAGAAGTGGATCTTCCCCACTGCAGCTCACCCTGGCTCTTCCTGGCCTTGAAGGCTGCAGATGCCCACCAGCGGGCTCACCCTCAGCTTCCTGAGGTCCTTGGTCACTCCAGGGGGTATCCTCATATTCTTCCAAAGAGCTTGGTTGGGCCTGTGAAGTGCTAGTAGAACCAGTCTTTGATGGGGATTTGATTTTGATAACCATGTTCTGATCGGCACTTAGCTGGACTTGTCTCTCAGAAACACACTGCTGGAGGTCAGGGGCCTGGCTACCCCTGGCCCCAAGGGCTGCCTGCACAGCAGGGTTGCCAGCTGGGTCCGAGGATCCTGAGGGCCGGTTCACAAGGGAATATTTCTTACGCCACTCAGGCCCATGGTGTGAGGAGAACCCCCTCCGGCTTGGGCGAGGGAAGCAGGCACCAAAGGCCCTGCCACTGTGGTAAGCTGGTGGCTGCCATCCGGAAGCAGCTGAGGGGCCTGGTGCAGAGGCACTGCCATGGAGATTTTTATAGTCATCAATCAAACCTGAGAAGACAGAATCACAGCTCAGTTAACCAGGGATGTGAATAAAAGCAACAACCTTAACTACCCTGGAAGGACATCAACTGGCAAAATATCCCCAGACTCCATGTATCCAGACTCCTGCATGGGAACCACAGACCATTCAGCCCAAACCCCATAGGCCTGTCTTTTCTTGAACCTTTTGCCTGTCAGTTCTACTTCAATCTTTTTTTCCCCTGCTTATCCTGAAAACACAGACGTCAGGTGTAATGATTTCTATTTGCTGGCCTACTGGGTCCACCATTCTTTGAGGGAAAGTGTCATTCCATATGCAGAGGCAAGCCAGTCCCCAAGCTGTGATCCCTGGACAAAAGATACAAGTCACCACAGAGCGAGTCACCCTCTGGCTTGCCCACAGGTGGGAAGAATGCAGGGTTACACCTTAATCATCTGGACTGAGTGTAAGACAAGTAGCACCTATGGCACTTTCACTGGGCAGCAGAGAAAAGAACACTCGGCACACAGGCTAGTGACCTGCCAGCCATGACACTATCTTCTACAGAAGACAGACCTGACACCGCCACCACCATCCTTTTCAGAGAAGCCCCCACTGGTTGTCCTGGGGCACAAAGCACACAAACCAGTAGGCAACCCCCCTCCCCTGTTCAACACCGCCACCATAGTCCACTCGCACAAAGAGCCAGGTCCAGACCAGCCACACCTCAGACCCAGCATGAGGTAAGTCCAAGAAGGGTCCCAAAGTGGGGAGCAGCCCACCTGGACTCTCCTCCATGTGTTCCTAACTTCTCTTTGTGGGAATAACTTTGAAAGATTTTGTTTTGTTTTCTTAATGCTTACAAAGGGAAAGGCCACCTTAGGTCTAAAATTTTTAAGGGGGACGCTGGGGCTTGGGGAGTCAGTTTGGAATCAGAGGGGGGTGTGCATGAACTGAGAAAGGGCATCCAACCCGACCCAACTGAACTGCACCAGCCGGGGGACTGGAGCCCCGCTGTCGGGCGCGGGGCGAAGGCAGGGGCGGGCGGACGCAACCTCCCGGGGGAAGGCAAACGGCCCGCCCCGCCCCGCCGCCGCCCAGAAGGCCGCTGCTGGCCGCCGCCGAAGCCCCGCCGAGGACCGACCCTGACCCACCGGAAGCTCAGTGGCCCCACCCCGCCGGGCCCTACCGACGCCACAGCCAGCCGACCGTCGAGACGTCGGGCCAGGGCCACGGCTTCGCGGAGAGCCCTCCAGCAAGGTGAGGGGCAAAGAAGGGGACGCGCGCTCCAGGCCCAGCCGCGGCCAACCCACCCTGCAGTAGGCGGATCTGTCGCCGCAGTTGCTCCTTCTCCTCCATCTCGGGAGTCCGCGACGCCCGGCCAGGCCCCCACGACGTCATCACTGCGCGACTGCTTCCTGCGGGCGGGGCTGGGACGGCGAAGCTCAGAAAGCGCCGAGGTTACCTCCCACCGGTGGCCAGCTGGCTGCAGAGCTGCGCCCTCGCCCCGGCTACCCCGGCGAGGGCCAGGCCGCGCAGAGCGAGCGGGGGTGACGTCACGAGGGAGCCCCAGGAAGTGGTGGCTCCTAGAGCCGAGCGCCGGGTCCTTCCCGCTCTGCACCTCCTGAGCTCCAGTCTGGTTTGGAACCGAGCGCTGGTTTCTCTCTGGTGGGAGATGGTCTTGGTAGATGTTGCCCTGGACCCAGGAGGTTCTGTTGACGCTCATGCTGCTGCCAGAAAGGAAGAGAACAGCCGGGGATATGTTCAAGCCTCCGAAGACATGACTTTGGTTTGTGGAGAGAAACAGGTGTTAAAACGTGTAAACCCGGGCTAGGAATGTAGCTCAGCGGCACAGCGCCTGCCTGGCAAGAGAGAGGCCCTGAGTTCAATTCCCAGTAGCAAAAAAAAAAGAGGAAAGAGAAGAGGGCCGGGGATTTACCTCAGTGGTGCCTCCGCCGCCTGCCTCCCAAGCACAGGTTCGTGAGTTCGATCCCCGGTATAAAAACAAACAAAAAACCCGTGTAAACCCTGTGCGCCCTTGGGAATTTAAAAAGTGGTGCTGAGGGAAACAGTATGGAGGCTCCTCAAAAAAGTAAATGTAAACCGGGCGTGGTGGCTTACTAGAGGCCAAAGCAAGAGAAGCTCAGCTTCGACCCCAACCTGGGCAATTTAGTGAGACTTTATCTTAAAATAAAAAGGGAAGCCAGCTTTCGTGGCGCATACCCTGTAATCCAAGCACTCTTGAGAAGCTGAGGCAGGAGGATCGCAAGTTCTTGCACAGCCTCAGCGAATTATTGGGACCCTGTCTCAAAATAGGGCTGAGGATATGGCTCAGTGCGAGAAGACACATCTGAGTATACACCCAAAAGAAGGTAAAGTACCCACTCAAACATGTTTGTATACTTGATGGCAGCATTTTTGGTAATAACTAAGTGGATGCAAACAGCCATACAGAGACGAATGGTATGCAAAATGTGCTATATACCAATAATGCAATATTCAGATTTTAAAAGGATGAAATTCTGATACAGCTATAATGTGGATAAACGTTGAAAACTTTATGCTAAATAAAATGAGCCACTCATAAAAGGACGAATATTGAGTGATTCCACATATATGAGTAGTCAAAATCTAGAGTAGTCAAAATCTTAGAGACAAAGTAGACGAGATTTATCAGGCGCTCCAGGGAGGAAGAGTGGGAAACTTGCTTGAAAACAACAAAGTTTCTGTTTAGATTATAATGAAAATGTTTCAGAATGTGATTCTTGCACAACATTGTGATTGCAATTAATGCCATTGAATTGTACACTTTAAAATGACAATTTTTTTTTTTGGTACCGGGGATCAAACTCGGGACCTTGTGCTTGTGAGGCAGGCGGCAGAACCACTGAACTAAATCCCCAGGTCCCTAAAAATGCAAATTTTATGTTATATATATTTTACTATTTTAATATTGAGCAAAATGTGTTCAAATATCTGCACCATAACGAATGTTATAGGAAATTTCTTTAGGCTGATAGTGATGCAATATGGAAATGCAATTCTACAAGATGAAAGGGTGCAGGAAGTGGAAAATATGTTAGTAAATATAAGAAATAGAAACTTAAAATGGTCTTTTTTTTTCCCCTGGTACTGGAGATCGAACTCAGGACCTTGCACTGGCGAGTCAGGTGCAGTGCCACTGAGCTAAATCCCTGGCCCCTTTTTTTTAGTTTTTTGAGACAGGGACTCACCATGTAGTTAAGGCTGGCCTTGAACTCGTGGCAGTCCTCCTGCCTCAGCCTCCCAAGTGCTAGGATTGCAGGCATGCACCACCAAAAATGGTCCATTTTTGAGACAAAGTAGTTAACTTTGAGTGGAAAATTAGTAGCAGCAGTGGCCTATAGAAGTGACCCCGCTTATATATCCAAAAGGTCTCTAAGTAAATAGGACCTTGGGAAGAAATAATCTGAAAGCCTTTGTTGAGAAATGTAGGTATGAGTGGGGAAGGGAGAAAAGAGGCATAAAATGGTCCATTTTCATGATAAGATAGCTAAAGCTAAGTAAAAGCATAGTAACTGCAAGGTCACATAAAATCAGGAACATCTGCTTCTCAGAAAATCCCAAAGTAAAGAACAGATGATATGAGAAAATCCAAACAGATTGGAAGGGGGACAGGGAACTGCCTTATAAAGAGATAATAAAACTTAGGTGACACTCAGGAAAGCCTGTTCTTTCCCTAGTAATTAGCCAGTGAGGATCTGGGAGAAGGGACATGCATGCTAGAGATAAATTGTTATCTAAATTGTAACCACCCGGGGTATGCCTGCTTGCATAGTGGACACTCAGCCTTGAGAGACTAAAAATAAAGCCTTGCTTTCACTGTTCTTCATGCCAATGAGTCCATTCCTTGGATCTGGGCAAGTGAATGCATTTCTCGCAATTGGAGGCTCACTCAGGGTTTCTGTGCCTGCATGGACTGGGTCCCAGGGGCAAAGGAGACTCATCACACCCCATGGCCCAATCTTCCTGGGTTTTCTGTCTCCTTGTGGAAGTTGTAGAAAACCCAAGACTGTTCTGAAGGCAGTGAAACCAACACAGGGAAAATAAAGCAGGCACCACAGCAACCAGGCCACCTCATGCATGAGCCAAGGCAGAAAAACTGGACTGTATTCTGTGTTGGTGGTTGGGGCATTTTTGGAGGTTGAGTGTATGTGACTAAGATCTGTCCTACACATGAAGTGAGTGTAGAGTCCTGATCTGCAATTTCGTTCTCCTGTGAGGGAAATGGCCAGAGACAGACAAAGCGGTTCTCGGGGTATACGAGAAACCTCTAGCAGAAGTGAGTACACAGGGAAGTGGTTCTTGGGGTACACAAGAAACCTCCATTGTGGGTGGGGAGTACACAGAGAAATGTATTCACAAAGACCAACTGAGAATGTGAAATAAGAATTCTAGGCCTAGGTCCTAGGAAAATAAAAGGAGAAAAGGTTGTCCCAGTGACATTACCCCCAGATAGTCCACTGGAACAAATGTTAGCCCTCATACCAAGGATAAAGAAAAGCAGGGTCAGGAATTTAGCTCAGTGGTGACATGCCTGCCTCATAAGCATAAGGTCCTGAGTTCCATCCCTGGTACCAAAAAAAAAAAGAAAAAAAAGAAAAGAAAAAGCAGAGGATGATTAAATTGTTGCTGTTTTTCTTGGCCAAAAGGCCCAATTCACAAACCTTCAGTCTTTTGACCCAAATTTGGATCTGATGAGGATTGGATGTGCCAAGCCCTAATTATGCATGTTAGTGAGAGACCCCATCCTCATGAGAAGAAATAAATTATGCTCTCTGTTGGTTACCAGTATTGAAACCTATGTTCCTTCTTTAAAAAAAAAAAAAAAGTTTTGAAAACTGGGACCAAGCTGGTGTGTGGTGGCACACACCTATAATCCCAGCACTTGGGAGGCTGAGGCAGGAGGATTACCATGAATTCAAAACTGGTCTGGGCTACTTAGTGAGTTCAAGGCCAGCCTGAACTATGTACAAGACCCTATCTCAAAAAACAAATAAAACCTGACCTTTTACGGTGGTCCTCAAAATAAGATTCAAGGTGTAAATAAACTAAAACAGGCCTTCATCACAACCTCTTTTCTAGTCCTCCCATCCTGAAAAAAACTGCTCCACTTGTTTGTTACCATAGACAAGGATGTGACACTCTCCTACTCCTGACTCAAACTTGGGAAGGAAAAAGGCACCCTGTTGCCTTCATCTCTAGACCCAGTGTCTGCAGGCCTCAATGTGCTCAAGCAGAGGCTACCTTACTGGTTGAGGAAAACAAAAAAACTGACTTTTAGCGAGCCCTTAATAGTAAACTCTCAGATCAGGACTATATTAAATCAAAAAGCTAAAAACTGGGGCCGGGGATTTAGCTCAGTGGTTTCGCTGCCTGCTGCGCAAGCGCAAGGACCCGAGTTTGATCTCCGGTACCAAAAAAAAAAAAAGCTAAAGACTGGTTAACAGATTCTCAGATACTAAAGCGTAAAGCTGTTCTGTTCAAAAAATAAATTTTTAAAAAACATGACTTGGATCACACAACAGATAGCTGTCTGAACCCAGCCAGCTTTATACGAAAGGGAAAGGGGAACCTTGAAACCCCAAAAAACAATTGCTTAGACATCATAAAACACCAAGCCAAGATCAGACCAGACCTAAGAGAAACTCCATTCCATGATGAGATCAGATTATTCATAGATGGGTATTCCCAAATAATTCTTAAAAAGCATAATAGTAAAAAAAAAAAAAAAAGCATAATAGTTATGCTATAATTAATTTTTAAAAGAAACATTATGTAGGGGAAGTAGATTGTGCAATGGCTGGTCAACTCAAATTATAAATTGTGCTCTCTCAATCAGGCCTTAAAGTTTTTTAAAGGTCAAAAAGACACTATTTATACTGATTCTAAATATGCTTAGGAGTGGTACACACTCAAACAAAATCTAAACAGCGAGGCCTTACAAATAATAAAGGGAACCAACACATGAAAAGTTAATTAGACAAGTACTAACCAATCTCCTACTTCCAGAGAAGGTGTCTATAGTTCATTTAAGTTACCATCAGAAAGGGAAGTCAGTAGGGCCGGGGATTTAGCTTAGTGGTTCTGGCGCCTGCCTCGAAAGCACAAGGTCCCGAGTTCGATCTGGTACCAAAAAAAAAACAAAGAAAGGGAAGTCCATAAAGCCATAAAAAACAGGCTCACAGATGAGGCCACTAAGCAAGCCTCCCTAAAAAAATAGTAAAGTATTAACATTAAGGCTCCAGTTCACTAAAAATATTAAATAAACAATATGGGGGCCGGGGATTTAGCTTAGTGGTTTCGACACCTGCTGCGCAAGCGCAAAGACCGGAGTTCGATCCCCCATACCAAAAAAAAAAAGCGCTTAGCCAGGAAACAACTGATTTTAAGAGAACAATATGGGGCCACTCAAACTAAAATCCAAAAATAAACATTACCTAATGAGAGGAAAATGATAAATAAGCCTGTTGTGTCCAGTGGAAGGGGTCCCCATAATGATCCTTCACCTCTCTTTGGGTCCTTGCCCTCACTCCAGCGAAGAATGAAGAAGTGGGGCTCTCATCAGGGAAAATGAGGGAATAAAGACTAATACGGTACAAAGCAAAGTTTATGTAAAGTATGACAAATACAGATAAAGCAAAAAAGCTATCTTAGCAACAGAGTAGTGCTATAAGATAGGGGCATCCCGCTGTGGATGCCCAGTGAGTTTGAGGTGTACTTCATATTTATAGGGGTAAACAGGTTTCTAAAAATAACTGTTTCACTGATTGGTGTGGTCTAGGCTGATCAGGATCTTACCCTTGGTTTCTGGGAAGGGGCAAGGTCAGCATACAGTAAATGTGAGTAACACTCTCCTAAGGATACAGTAGGGTACATTTTCTCAAGCACATGGTACAGGATAAGCATGTGATGATTTTACAGTCATCATCCACAGATAAGCATGTGATGATTTTACAATGTTAGTCATCCAGGTTTTGCCCTGAGTTTTTGTTTATGTTCCTCTAATCTAATCCCTACAAACCCATAATAAAAAAAAAATTAATGTCTGCTGAGTGTGGTGGCACACACCTATAATCCTGGCACTCTGGAGGCTGAGACAGGAGGATGGATGCAAGTTCAGGGCCAACCAGGGCAACATAGTTCAAGTCCAGCCTGAACTACATAGTGAGATCCTGTCTCAATAACTAAATAAATAAATAAATACACACTATTAAAAAAAGACCTCCTGGACCGAGGCCATTACAGAGTATTCAAGTAGACTTTATAAAGATTACCCAAGATAAAAAGTATTTACTCCTATCCATTGATCATCACTCTGGCTGCGTGGAGGCCTTCCCTCTCTTGACTCGCACTGCAAGTAATGTGGCCAAAATAATTCTAAAACAAATTATACCTAGATTTGGCCTAATAAAAAATATTAATTCGGGCTGGGGATTTAGCTCAGTGTTTCAATGCCTGCTGCGCAAGCACAGGGACCCAAGTTCGATCCCCGGTACCCCGCCGCAAAAAATTAATTCAAACAATGACAGTCACTTCACCTCAAAGGTGCTACAAGAAATTTTAAAAAGTTTAAACATTAGTTGGTACTATCATACTCCATGAGACACCCCCCCCTTTCTAGAAAGATAAAAAAGATAAACCAAACTCTAAAATAACATATCACTGCTGGGCGTGGTGGCGCATGTCTGTAATCCCAGCACTCAGGAGGCTGAGGCAGGAGGATCACTGCAAGTTCGAGGCCAGCCTGGGCTACATAGTGAATTCAAGGCCAGTCTGAACTACATAGTGAGATCATGTCTCAAAAAAACCAAAAGAAAAAAGCAAGCAAGCAAGCAAACAAACCCAAGGTGATATCCCAAGTGTATAGATTAGGAACAGACCTCACACACACACAAAAAGACCCTTTAGAGCAACTGGCTCTTAATCCCTATTTCAGCCGTAAGCCCAGTCGGGGCTACCCCAAATCCTAAAAAGCATTTGGGGCCATCCAATAATGACCCTAAAAAAATAAAAACAATAAAAGTTTAAAATTTAAAACAGGGGCCTGGGATGTAGCTCAGTGGCACCTCGCCCACCTGGCAAGCACAAGGTCCTGAGTTTGATCCCTGTTACCCTGTTACCAAAAAAATAAATAAATAAACTCTAAAACTAAAAACTAAATATAAAGATACAAAAGCCTGGGTTAAATCGGTAATTTACAATACAAGCCCTTAATGAAAACAGCTGCTATACACAGGTGGCTAGATGCCCATGGGGACAGCTGGTTCCTTTTCCCCTCAGCTGGGACACTGACCTTCAAAGGATGCATTCCATGTTGGCTTCTACCAAAACCAAACTATGGGGAAAAAAAAGAGACATATGACAGATTGTCACCACTCTTCCCCTATTACAAAGGTCAGATGCAAAAACGGTCTCTTCCTCCTCAGTAAAAATTATACGTTACTGCTCTTGCCTCTCTAGACAGGAAACAAGGCTCAACATACCTGTGGGAGAACTGATGACCTATGTCAACATCTTAATGTTACCGGTGAGCCAAACAGTAAAAACTACTCAGCCTTCCATGTACCTCCTGCCTGTGAAAAAAAAAAAAAAAAAAGAGCCTGTTTGATAGATTACAGTTTAATTGGACAGGGACTTGTGTCTCAGTTCAATTGCCTAGCCTCTTCATCCTGACATTTCATAAGAGCTCCAATGTAGGACAGCCATAAAAATAAAGTGTTGGTAATGAGGTCCTTTAATTCAAATATATATTGATCCACTAAAAGTCCCCTAATAAGTTCTAGCCTAAAAATCAAGGCCCAGGGATTTAGTTCAGTGTTGCCACACCTGCCTTGCAAGCACAAGGTCCTGAGTTTGATTCCCAGTAGCAGAGAAAAAAAGAAAAAGAAAACTAAAAATCAAATAGCAGCAGAGTTTAGAGCCAGGCATTGTGGTGCACACCTGTAATCTCAGCACTCAGGAGGCTGAGGCAGGAGGATCACTGTGAGTTCGAGGCCAGCCTGGGCTATATAGTGAGTTCAGGGCCAGCTTGAACTACAAAGGGAGACCCTGCCTCAAAAAACAAAAAACAAAAACAAACAAAAAAACCAACAGTTTAAATCAACACTCTCTTGATGGTCCACAATTAATAAAATATAAATTAAATTAATATATTATAATCAACAGAGATTCATCAACTATACCAAAAATGCCCTACAAAAAAATAACCAACTAGCCAGGGATTTAACTCAGTGGCACCGTGTCTGCCTCACAAGCACAAAGTCCTGAGTTTGATCCCTGATACCAAAATAAATAAATAAATAAAGTAACCAACTAGATACCATCAGTCAGATGGCATAAAAAAGTAAAATTACACTAGATATTAAAAAAAAGTCTATGTCCTGCTGGGTAAAAAATGTACCTTTATTCCCAATAATACAACTCCTGATAAAACTGTTTGTTACAAAGGCCTTACAAAAATTAATGACCTTGGCCAATAAACTAACCAAAAAAATGCTAAAATTGATGTACTGTTTACCAGACAAATACAGGAGTGGTTTAAATTTTTTTGTTTCATTTTTTCCAGTTTTAGATAAATTTAATAGTTCAATTGTAAAATAAAAGTTATTATAGATGAAATAACTAAATTCTCTAACACTTGATTTTTCTTTCTTTCTTTTTTTTTGGTACCAGAGATCAAACTCAGGACCTTGCACTTTTGAGGCAGGTGGCAGAACCACTGAGCTAAATCCCCAGCCCCTAACACTTGATTTTTGATAATTGCACTAATTTTCTAAAACAACTCCGAGGAGCTAGTATTTACAGATGAGTATTTATGAAAAACCTGCCATCAAGGTGTATCTGTTTATGTGTGTGTGTGTGTGTACCTTTGTGTGTGTGTGATACATAAAGTAGGAAAGACTTTGTCATATCTTAAAAGCAGAACTAGAGTGCAGAGTATGAGATTTGGGTTTATAAATGCTTTTCAAAGCACAGGATTTGGAAAAGAGAAGACATCTTGTTTCAAAACCCGAAGGTTTTTCTCAGGGCTTTAGTCAAAATTATAACTGCCAGAGGAAAAAAGCAGCTTTTCCTACTTTAATTGTTCATCTGAAAGTCCAGTATCCCTGAGAAGGAACCACTGCAGTAAGAAGGGAGCAATAAGTTCTCCCAAGGGAAGATTGTTTGTTACTTCATTAGGCATAGCTACCACCTGGGTCATCAGGTATAAACTTGGCATTTCCCAACCTAATGCTTCACAGCACCAAGATGTTTCAGTAATGGTTCATCTTAAACCGAGCATTCTCCATCTTCCTGGCACAACCTTGTCTCCCACTGAATTTTTTTCCTTCCTTTCTGCTCTTTGCCTTTCTTCAAGTCTATGCTTTGCTTCAGTTGCTGCATCAGTGTCTCTGATTTTTAAATTGAAAGTGACATCCTTCCAAAAGCAGCAAGACTCATACTCATTCTGATCTTCCAACTTCCTCACTTTCTTCTTGATTATAGGCAACTTCTCAGTATCTACAAAGACTGTATTATCCCCTGTTGCATACTTTGCATACATTCTACCATTCCATTCTCCTTCAATTGAACAAAAAGACTTCTTATCATTTGGAGAAAAAAATCTCAGCAGTAATTCTGTGTTTCTTGCTCCCATAGAAAGGTTTAGTGTGGAAGACGATGTTTGCACTATAGCCTGTCTTGGAACAATTAATACTGCATTCTCCTCCTAATTCCACCAGGGCACTGTGAGGATAGACCTTGCATAACCATTAGGGAATGTGAGATGTAATGTTCATCATAGTCTAGACATGAGACACAACCCTGCCTTATGTTGTGCACCCCAGTTGACATCCCAAGGAACTTTGATTTGGTCCAGATATGAGCATTGAATTGTATCTTCTTCTTAAAACACTCAGCATAAAAGGCTGAAATTGGTGGATGATGGGAGACCTGCTCAGCCATGAATGTTACACTGTTTTTAGAAACCCAAGGAACAGGTCCTTCTGAAACTAGCTCTGTGTTCTCTTCAGTGTCATTTGGTAACGTCCAGTGACACTGAAAGATCTCACCCAAAATGCGGTTGCATGGCTTTTTGGCAACTGATCCTTTTCTTCCTGCATGAAAGGCTGAGAGGTACCATTTCATGACCTGAACCATTGAATCCCTGAGATCCTTCTGGTCACTAATGCTCACAAACAGGTCCGGATATGCAAAAAAGTCTGCATACATTCTAAAAGAGATCTTTCAAGAATAAATGTTCCACCTGAAAAAAGCAACTTGTAAGATCACCAAAATAATTGTGTGCTTTGTTTTATACATAGTGATTGTTAGTGTTAATCTCCCACTTAAAAAAAAATACATACTGGGCTGAGGATTTAGCTCAGTGGTTCCGAAGTCTGCCTTGAAAGCACAAGGTCCTGAGTTTGATCCCTGGTACCAAAACAAACAAACAAACAAAATATCTTAAGGTAAAAGTACTTGTGAAGTAAAATCTTTCTTGTACATTTTCAATACTTAACAACTGGTAATCACAAAATATTTACTATGCAAAAGGAAAATCCAACTTTTATAGCCCTTTTGCTGGGGGGGGGGGGGTACCAGGGATCAAACTCAGGACCTTGTGCTTGTGAGGCAGGCGGTGGAACCACTGAGCTAAATCTCCAGCCCCATAATGATTCTTATTGGGGACTTGTCATAAGTTTGATATGCACAGAATCTTAGAAATATCCTGCACAACCTTTTAAAAGACAATGCCTGGGCCAGGGATTTAGTTCAGTGGTTCCATTGCCTGTCTCGCAAGCGCAAGGTCCCAAGTTCAATCCCTGGTACCAAAAATTAATTAATTAATTAATAAAAATAAAAGACAATGCCTACTTGATTTATATCTATAAAATGATGTCAGGTAATTATATTTGGAAAACTAATGCACTAACTCTAAAGAAAGTGAAAATTCAGGTGGATAGTCTTACAAAAGACTGCTTTATGTTATAACTATAGGTTTGGTCCCATCTTTAATTGAGAAACATTTATCTGTATAAAACATATTTTTGGATAAATATGTATATATGTATCTCTACAGAAAGGCTGTAAAAAAACATTTGAGTAAAATGCTTGGTTTCCTTTTCTGTAATTATCTTTTAAAACCCTTATAGATGTATTTGGTTTGTCTGTCTTTATAGCATACATAGTGCACCTTTTGGTGTTTGTTAGACCTAGCGAGAGAGAACCAACCAGAGACCGATATTAAATCCACACAGGAGTTTATTACCGGCCAGGACCTGAGCTGAGCATCTGACTCGAGCCCCGACAGGGGGGAGACAAACATGTTTTATACACCTTTGAGGCCAACAGTTTCTACGCCTCCCTATGGGATAGAACTACCAAAGCAAGCAAAAGGTACAGTGGAACATCCTGCTGTTAGAACATTTGTAAAACAATAGTTGATTAATTGTTATTTCTAAAGGGACCCTTTAAGGGGAGGAGGTTTCTAAGCTTCCTCTTTCTGAGTTCATCTAAAGGACAGGCAGGTGGGTCAAGCAGCAATATGGTGTTTGTCTTGCTAACTAGGGTCCTTCAGTGTTCATGTCTTGTTCCCCTTTTCTCACTTCTGTCACCAGCTAATACATGTTCGTTTTAGTGTAAAAGTTACAGATCTATCGGGTCTGTGGTTTAAGTTGCCATGCTGCTAGAAAGTGTGCTTTCTCTTTCCAGGAGTTTACCTACTTCCTGGAAAACGTAGTAGCTCTCTGTAGCATTATGGAGGTTCAGTGGAACCAAATTTTTGTCATTAAAAACTGCCATTATATTGACCTATACATTGAGAAATCAGAATAAAAAGTTTTACTTTCACACACACACAAAGAATAAATGTTGGAAGAACTACCCTAGTAAAATCCATTCAGAGCCTAACCTTCGACAAGAGGTGCATGATGACATTCTTGTGCTCCTCCACAGACCCTGCCTCCCCATTGATCTCTATCATCATGTGAATCAAAAAGGTCAGCATCACTTGTTCCACTGGACATGGAAGAATTCAGTGATTCTGTGATGTCTGGGCACTTTAGGCTATTTTCTGAGCTGCTGTGGGTCAAGACTGAGGCAGATCCAGAAGAATCTATAAAGCGCTTTGTGGATGAGCTGCTTTGATGGAATCCATCCGCATCATGGAACTCATATTCACTGCTAGAGTACAAGAACTCTGGGACTGTACTATTTAGCTAACACAGCCCCAACGGGTGGGGAAGATGGACACGGCTCTGATTTACACAACTGAGCAGGTTCTGGAGGTAAGAACAAGTCTGGGAAGGCATTGTGCTGATCACAGGCTCCAAGGAACTATGTTGATATATTGCATCTACAGGGTTAATAGTACTTTTAAGTCCGTCTGTGTGCTCCTCCACATTACTCTGGTCTTTAGCAATCTGCAGCAACACAATGCAGTGTTTAATTGATTCTACCATGCTATTTTTTGTCTCCTTGAGAGTTTCAATTTTCTTTAGTTGTTCTGTCAAGATCTGTAGGTAAGCATCAGCCTCTGTCAGTATCTTGTCAAGGTCTTGGACACTAAGAACAAATCCTGAATCTAAACCAGTTTGTAGAGGTTTCAGTCCATAATCAGCTGGCTCCAAGGCAGGGTGGGTTAGCATAGGGGCTTCACAGAGGAGAACTGTTCCTGGCAGCCACAAGGTAGCAAAAGCCTAAAACAATTTTTTTAAATAGCCTCAATCCTCACCTCTCTTATAATCATAACAAAAGTCTTAACTTCAGTGTAGTACTACCTTATTCTCTAGGTGAGAGTATTAACCCAAAAACTAATTTTAAAACAATAGAGCTGGGGATTTAGCTCAGTGCTTCCGCCGCCTGCCTCGCAAGTGCAAGGTCCTGAGTTTGATCTCCGGTACCAAAAAAAAAAAAGAAGATTAAAAACAATAAATAGCCTGGTGTGTGAGTTCAAGGCCAGCCTGAACTACATAGTGAAGCCCTGCCTCAAAAAACAAAAAACTGAGGGCTGGGGATTTAGCTCAGTAGTTCTGACACCTGCTTCACAAGCACAAGGTCCCGAGTTCAAACCCTAGTACCAAAAAACAAAAACTGAAAAAAAATAAATAAATAAATAAATAAATGAACAAATGTCTGTAACATACCAACAGAATAATTTACTACTGTTAGAGGTCAGATTAAACTCAACCTCTTTTTTTTTGGTACCGGGGATCGAGTTCGGGACCTTGTGCTTGCGAGGCAGGCGCCGGAACCACTGAGCTAAATCCCTGGCTCCAAACTCGACCTCTTACGACAAAAAAAAAGGCAACAAATCCTAATACAATTTGAAAGCCAAAAAATATCTAGGTAAAATAAAAATAAAATCAAAAAAATTGCAAAAAAAATTGTAAGGAATAGAAACTTAAACTGATCCATTTTCAAGGCAGAGTAGTTAATTCTGAGTGAAAAATTACTAGCAGTTAAAATTGCCTAACAGCTTGCAGTCAGGACAAAACTGATACATCTGAAATATCCTTAAGCAAACAGGACCTTAAGAAGAAATAAACTAATAAGAAAGCCTTTGTTGAGACATGTGAGCATGAGTGGGGAACAAGAGGAGAGGCATAAAATAGTCTATTTTCCTGATAAGATAGCTGAGGCAAAGTAAAAAATAGTAACCACAAGGCCACATGAAGTCTCTAAACAGGAACATCTCCCTTTCAAAGACTCTTAAAGTAAAAAACAGACAACAGGGCTGGGGATTTAGCTCAGTGGTTCCAATGCTTGTCGATAGGACCTGAGTTTGATCCCCTGTACCAAAAAAAAAACAAAAACCAGATAATATTTTTTTAATTAAATCAAGACAGTCTTTTTTTTTTTTAAGAATTTCAAATCTTTATTTTAAAAAATTCCTTCATTACAAGCTTAAACTCTGAAAAAGCTCTCGCTCCCACACACACCAAAATGTTCATAAATACAGACTGCAGAGGAAATTTAAAATGGTAATTTTAAAACAGATAGAAAATGAAATCCATAGGCATTAGCCCATTCTCCAACAGGCAGGATGGTCCTCAGGAGCCACAGTTCCGGGGTCAGTGTGGCTGCCTCTCCCTCCTGAATTCACAGGTAAATTTCCATACTTAACCAGGAGGGAGAAAATGGATATGGTCCTGCAATATTGCTTACTGCCCCTTCTGGGTGGGTCCCTGAGTTTTTCGCTTCACGTGACTTTGAGCTCTTCTTTCTGGCTGATTTTTTGGACTCGTCACGACTATCACCTTTTACCTTTTTCGAATAATTTAATGTAAATGATCTTTGAATATAGCACAATATTGGTAAGGAACCCCAGACGTCTGAATTTTCCGGTTCATAATTGATCAAACTTTCAATGAGAACACCCCATGAGCGTACCATCTTTTAAACCATGAATGGACACAAAAACCATGAGGACCACGACTAACACACCACTGATCTTCATCACCTCAGGTCTCCGTCCAGGGTACCACAGGAACAGGAAGTAAGGGAAACAGGGAAGACAGTCTTTTGTTTGTTTGTTTGTTTGTTTGTTTGTTTGTTTTTTGGTGCCAGGGATCGAACTCGGGTCCTTGTGCTTGCAAGGCAGGCAGTGTAACCACTGAGCTAAATCCCTGGCCAAAAACTGATAATATTACAAAAAATTGAAACTCAAATTGGGAGGGGGACCAGGGAACTCCCTTATAAAAAAATAATAAAACTTAGACAACATCTGAAACAGGCTGCAACCCCATAGTACTCAGCCAATAAAAAAAAAATGAAAAAAAGAAAAAAAAAGACCTACATACTAAAGATAAATTACTCACTGTAACTGCCATAGGTGTGTCTGCCCCCATGACAGACACTCAGCCTTACAAAACCAGTAAGAGGACCAGGGATTTAGTTCAGTGATGCCACCACCTGCCCTCCCAAGTACAAGGTCCTGAGTTCAATCCCTGGTACCAAAAAAAAACTGATAAGAAAGCCTCCCTTTCACTGTTCTTCATGCCTCTAACTTCATTCCTTGGGTCTGACAAGGAAACAAATGTCTTATAGTAAACAGGAAATTTTTCTCATTTCTTATTTTCTCAAAAGTACAAATAAATAGCTGCAGCAAATAATAAAAATATATGATGGAGTAAAATGTATGAGCAAAAGTTTCAGCAGCATTGTGCCTCTGAGCAGCATCTGTGCACACAGGTGAGAATAGAGCTCATAGCCTGCTTCTCAGCTCCCCTGGCCTGCTCCCCAAGGCCAGCACCTGAACCCCAACCTGAGGAGGCTAGTATTATGCCACCTCACGTACAGTGGTGGGCACTCTGAGGGTTTCTGTGGTGGTTGTCATGGCAGAGGAAGCATGCCAGGCTGAAAAGGACTGGTCTCTAGAGCAGAAGGCTAAGTGGAGGCTGGGAAGGCCAACAAGACAGCCCCCATGCAGGCTGCAGGATAGGACCTTAGGGAGATGTCCCCACTAGCCCAGACATCTTTGGGGAGATGTAGAATCCATCCAGAACCATCTTTGCTTCCTGCTGTTGGGAATATGCCCCCAGACTCAATTTGTCAGCGTAGATAATAAAGCACTCAGACACCAAGAAATCTCCACAAGGCAGAGCTTTACTTCTTCAGAAGGGTGTGAGCACACTCTAGCGTGAGGTAGCAGGTGCACAGAGAGGCCACAGCAGTCTCTCTTTATTTCTAAAGGGCAAGAAACACCTGATCTTTTTCCCCATTGGCTGGGTTGAAGGTTCACAGTCTATCCTGATTGACTAGTTAAAGCAGGGTGAAAGGAGGGCCTGAGGGGTTGCTGGGCAGAGTTGATGGAAGGAAGGAAGAGTGGGAGTATGGGGGACAGAAAGTCCCTGGCTATTGATAAATTATCTTTGACTTTTATCTATGTTGTGTTCCTGGAATCTAAACTAAACAAACATTTTCTGTAATTCAGTGTGCTCAAAAAAATGGTAGGGCCTGGGATATAGCTCAGTGGTTTCACCATCTGCTGAGCAAGCGCAAAGACCCGAGTTCAATCCCCAGTACAAAAAAAAAAAAAAAAATGGTGGAGGGAGCAGCCTACAGTGAACTAGAGTTTAAGATGGAGAAACTCTCTTGTTCATATTTTTAAACAGAAAAGATCATGTTTCTTACACTGCTCCCTTCCTGATCCCATTCCAAACACTGCTTGGTCCTGTTTGTCCTCCCTCCTAACCCTTCTCTCCCTACCCCACTATCATTCTCCCAGTTAAACTCTGAGCTGGAGTTTCTGCCTCTTTCATTCCAGACATTCTCAAGGCAGCCAGAGGTCCAGGAAGTGGCCATTGGGATAGGTGTGTGGGTGGCTCCAGGGTGATCTATGTGCCAGGACTGGCACTGCCCACACCTAGACACCAAAATCCGTAGGCCTAAGCAAAACTCAAAGGGGTAGGGAGGGAAGAGAAGATCTTATAGAATGAACAGGATGGAATCTCCCATCAGGGATCTTGGAAAGCCTCTATCCATAGGCCTAGCCCTGTCTTGCTTCCCTTGAGACTCCTGCCACTGCCATCTTATGAAGGAACCACAGCTGAACTGCTGGTAGATGAATGGCACAGGTCCGGTGTTATGATTGAGTGTTTTGTTCCAGCCACCAGGTACGTTGAAATCCTAAATCCCCAATGTAATGGTCTTGTTAGGTAGAACCTAGGTTAGGGGACTAAGTCATTGGGGTGGAGTCCTCATGAGTGGACTACTGCCCTATAAAAGATGGCCAGAGTGGGCGGGGATTTAGGTCAGTGATGTTGTGCCTGCCTTGCTAGCACCAGGTCTTGAGTTCGATCCTTGGTACCAAAAAACAAGGTGGCCAGAGAGAAAGCTCACATTTCCACTACCATGTGAGGATACAGTAAGAAGACTGCCCTCTGTAAACCACCAAGAACCTGACATATGTGCATCTGATCTCAGACATTCAGCCTCCAGGGCTGTGAGGAATATTTGTTATCTAAAGCCAGCCACTCTGGTGATTTGTTAGAGTGACCCAAGCTGACCAAGATGTCTAGCTCAATACCACTGACCCTCCTGAAAGGCAACCACTGCCAGTGCTTGCCAGCTGAGCACAAGTCAGTGAACTCAAACAATCCCATATGGAACAGAGACGAGCTCTCTCCAGACTAATTACCAACTCACAGAAATAGTGTACAGGCAAATCAGTGGGTATGGATTTAACGGGTTCACAACAGGTCTGTAATTGGTGTGTCTCACTGCTGGACAGCTTGCACCAGCAGCACCCACTGGGCTAATTTTTACTAATTTTATTAGTAAAAAGACCAATAAAAGTGATTAGATCCATTTGTACCACCAGTGGTACAAAGTTTTGGGTTGATTCCCCTCCCCTGCCCCATGGTAATGGAAATTAAACCCAGGGCCTCACGAATGCTAGGCAGATGCTCTACCACTGAAGTATATTCCCAGCCTGTTTTATTTTATTTTGAGACAGCCCACAAGGGTTTTTTTGTTTTGTTTTGTTTTGTTTTCAGTACCTTGAATCAAACTCAGCACCTCACACTTGCCAGGCAAGTTCTGTACGGCTGAGCTACATCCCCGGGCCCATTGAGACAATCTCTTGCTAAGTTATCTATTTGAGCTCAGACGTCCAATCCTCCTGCCTTAATCTCCCCAGCAGCTGGGATTACATGCATCCACCACCATCCCTGGCTTGAGTCGATTTCTTACACAGCAAAAATTGATGGATTGAGCCAGGGATTTAGCTCAGTGGTTCTGCTGCCTGCCTCGAAAGCACAAGGTCCCAAGTTCAATCACCAGTACCAAAAAAAAAATTGATGGATTAAAGAGTCTAGTACTTAAACATAGGGTCAAAAAAATAATAAAAATAAAAATAAATTTAGGACCGGGGATTTAGCTCAGTGGTTTCGTTGCCTGCTGCACAAGTGCAAGGACATTAGTTCGATCCCTGGTGCAAAAGAAAACAATTTAAAAAATAAATAAACATAGGGTCAAGCACTTAAACATTCTGTGCTGTGCTAGGAAAATGGTCTACTCATGGGTTCCAGTACCAAGGTGGCAGGAGAGGCCCAACACTTGCTGAGATGGCAGTATTTGTGGACTTGCCCAAGGTTATATAATTGTAAATGGGGTGTGAATTCTGTCAGAGTTAACTTTTGGAAACTAATCTTTGCAGTTAATACTTAAAATGGATACCTAGGAAACTGGCAAAGACAAAAACAATCTTCCTTCAGAGTTAGCTAGAGGGAAGTAGAATCTCAGCTTTCCTTACTTGCTTGGGCACTGTGTACCCTTCCTGAAGAGCATTCCGTACTATGTGCCAAGACCATGAGTACCTTTTTTTCATTTTTTTCATAGAGATTCCCCCAAAAGAAAGCATGAAACACATGCAAAGATTTATGAACAAAACTATTAAGTGCCATCTCACTTATGAATATATAGCCCTTTTATGAATTTATAGCCCTTTAAAGAATAGTATCATTGCGTGTGTGTGTCCGTGTGTGTGCTACTGGGTATGAAATGCTCTACCACTGATCCATGGCACAAAAATAAGATGTTTAATCTTCATAACTACCCTATAAGATGTCAGGTCCATCTTAGGAGGAATCAACACACAAAATGGTACTTGGACTGATAGAGAAAATTTGAACTATAAGTTAGTTATTAAGATAGCTAAAGTAGAATAAGTAATACATTCCTTTAAGATTTACCTTTCCCGTAACTCTTATTGTTTAAGGTGATGACTAACTGAACCTTTGACTTGTAACCTAGCTGTAGATAACATTTAACCTGGAGAAAAGCAAAGTAGAAATGTTTGGGTAGTTTACAATGTATGTGTTTTAAGTGTCATCTGTTTGTTATATGTCTGTGACTTTAACCATTAACAAGAACTAGTTGTAAAAGAGAAACAGAAATTTTACTAAGACCACCAGGAATGAGGTAATGGCTAAAAGAAGATATAAAAGGAAATGTTAAAACTAAGAACGGCTAGGACATTGATCAGACGAGTTTCTGCCAGTCCCGCCTTGCTGGCAAGTAAAGGCTTTGTTTTTTAACCCACCTTCTGTGTCTCCCTACATTTCTTTCCGTGATTCTGGAACATTTGGTTCCCTGACTAGGAATTGGGAAAGAAGTGGCCCTTTTGGGCATCGGCCCAAACTTCACCGGAGGGAGCAGCTCTCTGTCTCCTCAAGAGGACAGGTGCACCCCTGGGACTTATTTCTCAGGCTCCCCAACAGGGCACAGAGATCCACTCACCAGTTGCAGATCACCTGAACCCAAGATGGAAGACAACAGAAGGAGGGCTGCTTGTTGGTGTCTCGTCTGTCTCTTTCCTTTGCTGGGTGAGAAACCCCAGGAAACCACCTAGTTGTTAACTTTTGGTTTTGCTATAGTTTCACTTTGTGAATTTGTATTTTGTAACTTTCGGCAAATACAGCACAAGGAGCTGATCACCCCTTGTGCTTTGCCATTTAGGAAGATAGCTCCTCCCGTTTGTTTTGGTTCACTTTGTGAACTTTGGGCAAAAATAGTGCAGGGGCCCCCGATTACCTCTTGTGCTTTGCCATTTGGGGCGGTAGCTTCTTTCATTTGTTTTGTTTACGGTTAGGGGGTCACTAGGAGGGAATGTGATAACTTCTGAATAAATGTGTGAGTGAAAGGGTTCTGGATTGGAGAGTGAGTGGAACTAGCTGCTGAACAAGACAAAGGGAGGAGGTGCTTGCACTGCTTAAGGAATCCTCCCTGAGTCGCAGAATTTGTGTGCAGTATGTCGTGGAACTTGTGTGGTCGCGTTTAACAAAGGCACAATGGTGAGCTTAAACAACAGCCTTAGCCTGAATGGACCTTAAAGTGGCCAAGAGGCCCGCAGCCAGGCAGGCGAGAGAGTGATCCCCCACCTCTGTTTGTCTTTCATCTCCATACAAGGGTACCCATGCACACACCAACAGCCTGATCGGCTGATCTTGGGGACAGGAATATCTCATCCTACTGTTTTGGAATGCATGCTTAAGAATTTTTTTAAAAAGTTTTACTGGAAATTATGGTATTAAGATGAAACCCCAAAAACTTAGAGCCTTTTATGAGTTAGAATGGCCCACACTTTGCCCAGCTTGGACAACTGAGAGATCCCTAGATGAGGGTCTCATCTGGTCCGTCTGGCTAACAGTCACCTCCCCTGGATGGGAACATCCAGATCAATTTTCCCTATATTGATTTATGTCTCAAATTGTGCCACAGAATGCCTCCTTGGCTTCATATATGCACCCTGGAAGAAAAAACAATATCCTGGTCCTCTATCAGAAAGAGGACGATGCTGGAAAGAAACCAGTCCTTGCACATCTGGACTGAGAGAATTTTGACTTTCCCCCTCCTTTTGTGTTGCTAAATTCACAGGTACAGAGGAGGTGGGGACAAAAGCATGAGAACTGCTTGACTTTAGTGCACCAGAGGGTGCATGCTGTGGTGAGACTCAGAGAGGATTGAATAGAACTTGAACTCGAGTTGGAAAAAAAGAATTGAAAAGAGAAAATAAGTTATGGATTGAAAACAGCTAAGAAAGCTCTGAAGGGCATAAAACAAGGCCACAGAAAGTGAGAAATTTTACAAGAGAAATCAAGTTACAAATTTAACTAATTGATAAATGTATCTGTGTTTCAGTTTGAATTGATGTTTAATTGGTGTGCTTAAAATATTTCTTGTACATTGAAAATTCTTCTATTGTAATTATAGGGTTAACTTGATCTTTTCTGTACTTTTTTTTTTTTTTTTTTTTTTTGGTACTGGGGATCAAACTCGGGTCCTTGTCCTTGCAAGGCAGGCTGCGGAACTACTGAGCTAAATCCCTGGCCCTCTTTTCTGTACTTTGTTGATAAAAAAAACCTCAAGCACCCAGCACCCCAAGGAAGGTCCTCTGCCACCATTCCACACTCCTAGAGCAGAGAAGGTGAGCTGCACGGGTGCTACAAGCACCCACCCCCCACCATGGAAATGAGAAGACATGTAAACAAGCCTCAAAAACAGACTTCCAGGTCACCTACAGCAACCCCAAAGGGAAACGAGACAGAACAATCTGATACTCAACCACCTGGACTCTCTGAACTGGCAACAAAAGAGGATCTGGGAAAAATGAAATCAGAAATAATTACTCAGATAACAGCAAAGATTGTGCTCATAGTGCAAGACATGATTAATAAATCTAGAGAGGACACAGATAAAAAAATAGAGGAGCTGAGGAACATGATGGAATCCCAACATAAGAAACAAATGAAATCCATAAAACAGATGCAAACAGATTTCCAGGAGATTAAAAACACCATTGAAAGTATGCACAGCAGAATGAACCAATGTGAGGATAGAATTTCAGATATAGAAGATAAGATTGCAATCAGTGACCAGGAAAATAAAAATTGCTTTAAAATTGTAAGGGAACATGAGAAATCAATTCAGCAACTGCTAGATGATGCAAAGAAGAATAACATAAGACTGATTGGAGTCAATGAAGAAACAGGAAAGAGTGCAGATGACATAAAAAAACTGTTCACAGAAGTGATGGCAGAAAACTTCCCAAGGAGGGGAAAAGAACTTGACATACAGATAAGTGAGGCATGTAGGACTCCAGCTAGCCTTGATCAAAAAAAAATCTACACATAGGCATACAATAGTTAGGATTCTAAAAATCCAACAGAAAAACAAAATTCTACAAGCAGTGAGAGAAAAGAAACAAATCACATACAAAGGTAAGCCCATCAGAATCACAGCAGACTTCTCAAGGCAAGAAGATCTTGGAGTGATGTATTTCAAGACCTAAAGGAAAACAGCCTCCAACCCAAATTGATGTACTCTGCAAAACTATCTTTCAAAATTGATGGAGAAATAAGATACTTTGATGATAAAGAGCACCTCAGGAACTTCATGAATACCAAACCAACACTCCAAAAAATTTTAGACAATACCCTAGGAAAAGACAATGAGGATCACAACCCCAGGAAACCCAGCAGAATGAATCCACTGGGCATGACAAATTAAATGCAAAGGGGGAGAATCCAACAAAAAGTCATGACAAGGCTTTTAAAACTTTTAACTTCAGCTCCCTAATGATTGTATAATTCAATCTTGTTATTGTACTGATTAGTATTTTTCTGATTCTAGAGTTGCACACCTTTCCTTGTGCTGTACTGGATATTTATCATCTTCTTATGTCTACTTTTTAATTGGGTTGTCTATTAATGAGCTGTAAGAGTTCTTTATATATTCTGGTCATAGGTTATATGCATTGTAAATATGGTCTGTTTAAGGACTACTTTTCATTTTAATGATGTTGTTTAAAGTTCTAAATTTTGATGGCATCTCATTTATCAATTTTTTTCTTTTATATATCATGTTTTTTGTAGCCTAGGTAGTTCTTGCCTACCCTAAATTCATAAATGTTTTCCTTTATAATTTCTTCTTAAAGTTTTATACTTTTAGGCTTTCATATTTAGGTTCATAAATCCCTTCATGTTATTTTTATGTATGGAAATAAAGGGTTGAGGTTAATTTTTTATATACGGATACCAGGTGTTCTAGTGCCATTTGCTGAAAACACTATCTCTTCCTCAGCTCTTGAATTGAGTTTATATTCTATAAAATGCTAATGTTAAATAATCTTTCAAAACTCAATGGACCATATATGTGTGGTTCTATTCCTAGATTCTCTGTTTTATTCAAATGATCTATATGTCTTTCCTTACACCAACACTGCCTTGATTACTGTAGCTTTAGAAGAAGTCTTAAAATTAGGTACTAAACATCTTCCAACACTGGTTTGTTTTTGTTTTTTTTTACTTTTCTAGGTCCTTTGTACTTCTACATAACTTTTAAATTTCAATATCAAATTCTGCATTTATAGCAAGTATACATAGATCTGAATTTTTATATATACCTTGTGTTTTCTAATCCTACTAAATTCAAATACAAGTTCTAGGGGCTCTTAGAGATTTCTTAGTATTTTCTCTGTAGATGATCATTTCATCTACATATAAAGATTTTGCTTCTACCTTGCCAATCCTATCCTAATTGTGTCATTTTATTGCCAGACTATTTTGGTGGGGCCTAGGTTTCAAAGTTTAATGGACAGATAAAGAGTAAGCATATCTGCCCTTGTTCCCCACCTTAAGGAGAAAGCATTGTATCTTTTCCATTCATATAAGGCATTCTCACTGGAAGTATGGAGTACATGTCTTTAATCTGTTGAGAAGGTTCTGTTCTACTTCTAGTCTCCGATAGCTTTTACCATGAACAGCTGTGGAATTTACTCCCATACTATTTCTCCAACTAGTGACAGGATCATATGGCTTTTTCCTTTCCTCTGTTAAAATGATGACTTTTGGGGGTGGATCTTCCAATGATGAACCAACACTGCCATCCTTATAACAAAACCACTTTCTACATACTGCCAGATCTGACTTCTAATAATTTGTTTTCTTAAACAAATTTCTATTTATGTTCATACGTTTTTTCTTCTATTATGTTTTTCCAGTTTTAGAATTAGCACAATGTTGATTTCCTAAAATGAGGGGAGAAGTGTTCTTTTTTTTTTCAGCTTTCAATATTTGATATAATTTATCAGTTAAAATGTATACAAGGCTGTTGTTGTCATATAGGTAGGTTTTCAAGCCAGGAATATACTCTCTTTAATAGGTGCTATCCAAATTTTATATTTCCTCCAGAGTTAGTTTCATTAATTTGTCTTCCATGGTACTTCTTAGAAGTTGTCGAATTCATTTCAAAACAGATTTTTGAAATATGCTTTCTATATCCTTTTAAATTCTGTAAAATCTGTGGCAATGTGTCCTAGGTCTTGATATTTTAATTTTAAAGATGTGTAATTGATATTGTGTAATAGGAAGTAAAAGTCTAAAGGAGCAGGGGAAGTGGGAGAGGTAGGGGAAAGGAAAGAAGGGAAAAATATGAGAAAAGGAAAAAAATGGAAACAAAATAGGGAAGGGTGGAGGGGGTGAAGGGAGGGCAGGGGAAGGGGAAAAAAAAAGAACCAGGATACTCATGTAAAGGTACAAGATCCCAGTGATGTATGTAAATGTATTTTATACCAAAAATGTACCAATAAATTTAATGGGGGGAAAAAAACCCTCAAGGTCACTATGGTTCTATTGTCAGCCAACCAAATTTAAAGTGTAACAATCTGAGAACAAAAAAGGGACACTTTAAATTTTTAACAGCTAAAGACAAGTTTGTGACAAAAGGTCTATAGTAAGTGAGATAAAAAAAAATTAAAAAGCTATAAGTAAAAGAGATGCAATTTTGATATAAGAAATTTTGTATGTTTGTCTTGTTAGAAAGATAAAAGAAACATATAAGACCAGAAGGTTTAGGTATGTCAAAAGATGTGCGAAAGTGATTTATCAAGAAAATATGTATGTTTGTTTGTTGGTTTCAAGTTTGTTATGAAAAGTTTACATATGTTTACATTGGTTGTCATCAAAGGGTTAAATTCCAAGTATGTTACTAGTATGTGTACATCGGTCATCTTCAAAGAGTTTAAGAGCCAACAGGTTACAATATGACCTCCTCCTTTAAAGTGAGTTAAAAAAAACTGTTGGGAAAAGGCACAAATATGTCAGACCAAGATGCGGTATTTGATATTTGACTTAAAAAAGGACAAAAGGAGGCTAGGTCCAGAGAGAAAAAAAGTCATTTATTCTTTGCCAAGACCCCTCCAAAATGCTTCAATTATTTGATTCCATCTTTGCTACCCATTGTCCTAATTGGGAGGACTTTAAAAAACTTTATAGAACTTTGTTAACCCCTAAAGAAATGCAGAGACTTTTAAGGGAAATTAAAAAGATTAATGCCACTGGAATGCTGGGTGATATGCAGAATCCAGACACTTGGCATGAACAGCAATTCCCAGTAAATGTGCAGCCTGATTGGGATCCCAGTACCCAACCAGGACAGGAAACCTTGAGAAATTATTGGACAGCCCTTTTAGCAGGAATGCGGGAAGACCTACTAATATGATTAAAGTGTCAGAGACCCAGCAGGAGCCGAATGAGAGCCCTGAGAAATTTTATGAGCAGCTTTGTGAGGTCTACAGAATGTACACACCATTTGACCCAGCAGTTCCAGAAAACCATCAGCTAATTAATACAACTTTTGTAACCCAGTCAGCACCAGACATTAGAAGGCAAATCCAAAGGCAGGAGACTTGGGAAGGCATGAATATAACGCAATTATTGCAATTAGCTAGGAAAGTGTATGTGAATAGAGAGACAGTGAAAGAGAAAGAGAGAGCCAGGAAGGAAGATGAGCAGGATCAGAGGAGAGTTCCTTATATAACAGTAGCTATGGGAGCCAAGGAAGAGAAGGAAAAAGAAAGACAAGGAACAAAAGTAGAACGAAGACAGAAGAAAGGTTTTCGGCATGAGGACTTAGAATTTGACCAGTGTGCATATTGCAGAGAAAGGACATTATAAGAATAAGTGCCCAAGGCTCAAGGAAAAGAAAAAGCAGGACTTGAAAGAAAGGAAGGATACTGGCACATTGTTGCCTGTGATGGAGGACAGTGACGGACACAGACCGGTCTCAATGCAGCTAGGCCCCCATGAGCCCATGGTCTATATAAAGATAGGGGCCAAAATATGTCCTTAATGGTGGAGAGTGGTGCAGAACATTCAGTGGTAACAGCTCCAGTTGCCCCTCTGAGCAGAGAGCGCATCCAAGTGATTGGTGCCACTGGAATTTCAGAAAAGCACCAGTTTTGCTATGAAAGGACATGTGAAATTGGAGGACATAAAGTAAAGCATGAATTTTTATATATCCTAGAGTGCCCTATTCCCTTACTAGGAAGAGATTTGTTATCTAAATTGGGAGCTACAATAACTTTCACCCAATGAGGAACTGCATCTCTGCATCTAGACCCTGGAAAAGATCACATCATGATGGTAACAACTGAATGGGAGGATGAATGACAGAGTTACAATGTGGATGATGTTTACCAGGCTCCACAAGAATTAAAAACTATGCTTCCTGGAGGATGGGCAGAGGAATCACCCCCAGGCTTGGCTAAGAATCATCCACCCATAGTTATAAAATTAAAAGACCATTCATCCCCCATTGCTGTAAAACAATACCCAATGTCCAGGCAAGCCCGAATTGGAATTAAACCCCATATCATGAGACTAAAGGAATTTGGACTTATTAGAGAATATAAATCACCTTGGAACACCCCTTTGCTGCCTGTTCGGAAACCTGATGGGGACTATAGGCCAGTGCAAGATCTATGGGCTGTAAATGACACAACAGTAATGCTGCACCCAGTGGTCCCTAACCCCTATGCTTTGTTGGGTCTGATACCCCCAGAAGCAGCATGGATTACTTGTTTGGATTTAAAAAATGCCTTCTTTTGCCTTCTTATCACTCCCCTCGGTCAACCCATCTTTGCATTTGAATGGGAAGACCCAAGTGATGGGAAAAATACTCAATTTACTTGGACTAGATTGCCACAGGGATTTAAAACTCACCCACACTTTTTGGGGAAGCCCTAGCCAAGGACTTGCTTGCCTTCCCTGCAGAACAATATAGCTGTGTCCTATTGCAGTATGTGACTGACTTACTGTTATGCAGCTCAACCCAAGAACGGTGCTGGGAAGGCACCAAAAAGTTGTTGCTGCACTTACAAGGAAACTGGATATAAGGCATCATGGGAAAAAGCCCAGATTTGTGTACAGCATGTTAAACATTTAGGATTTCAAATAACACAGGGCATGCATTGCCTAGGAAATGAAAGGTTATTAGTGCCATCCCTGAACCCCAAACAAAGAAATAGCTGAAAAAGTTTCTTGGGGCAGCAGGCTTCTGTAGAATTTGGATTCCGGGGTTTACAGAAATCTCTAAACTCCTTTATGAAGCCCTAAAGGGACAGGAGGAGAATCATCTGCATCAGATGGTAGAACAAAAGGAAGCTTTTTAAAAAATTAAAATTGACTTTGACAGCTGCCCCAGCCCTAGGCATACCAAATGTAAAGCGGTCTTTTACTCTATATGTGACTGAGAAAAACCACGTGGCCCTTGGAGTGTTGACCCAAGAAGTAGGCCCATGGAATCAACCAGTGGAATATTTGTCTAAGAATTTAGATCCAGTAACAAAAGGATGGCCTCCTTGTCTTTGGGCCTTAGTAGCTTCAGTTCTGTTGATCCAAGAAGCAGACAAGCGCCGGGGATTTAGCTCAGTGGTTTCACCACCTGCTGCACAAGCACAAGGACCCAAGTTCGATCCCCAATACCAAAAAAAAAAAAAGAAGCAGACAAGCTGACTTTAGGTCAGGAACTGACTGTGCAAGTTCCACACGTGGTCCTAGAACTACTGAACGCAAGGGAACATCGTTGGCTCTCAAATAATTGGGTTACTCAGTATCAAGCCCTTCTCTGTGAGAACCCACTCTTGCGGTTTATTCCTGTAAAAACTTTAAATCCTGCTACCTTTTTGCTCACGGAGACAGGCCCTCCCAATCATGACTGCTTGGGTGTCACCGATGAGTTCTTTTCCAGCTGCCCTGACTTGCAAATGGCACCCTTGTCCAACACTGACCTCGTTCTGTTCACGGATGGGAGCAGCTTCATGGAAGATGGGGTTTGTCATGCTGGATATGCAGTAACCACAAAGGATGGGGTGATCCTAGCCAGGGCCCCTTCCTTTTGGCTGGTCGGCATAATGGGCTAGGTTCTGGGCACTCATACAGGCACTCCGATAGGCAAAGGGTAAAAAGGTAAATAATATATACAGACTCTCACTATGCATTTGCTCTATGGCATGATTCATTGAGAGCGAGGTCTTCTCACAGCAGAAGGGAAGCAAATCAAGACTAGACAGAAAATTGTACAGTTGCTAGAGACAGTGTGAGAACCTAGCAAAGTCACAGTAATACATTGTTCAGGACATCACAAAGGCAAAGACTTCATTACACAAGGTAACAATAAAGCTGATGCTGAAAGCCAAGAGACAACACACTCAAAGCCCTGCTCTCACCACTCTGGAGGCTGGTAAGTCAACACATGGCTGAAGAATGGGAGCATCAGGAAAGGCAGCATGGACTCTTGTGCTATGCCAGATCACTACTGCTATGAGTTTGTTTGTTTTCGAACTACGGGTATTTTGTAACTTTCAAAATGGTAAAATGGGAACCAGAGGGCTATCCATTCACTGTATTCTTTGATGCTTGCCCAAGAGAACATTATGGGGGGCCTGGGGTAGCTTCTGATTGTGGGGGATACTCGGTTGAAAAGTCATACTGTAAAGGAAAAACAAGGGTTTGGCTCAACAACTCGATTGCTGGACATGTCGCTGGCAATTGTGATAAGTGTGAACGAGGTCAATGTAATCCTATATCCATGTATGTGCCAGACCCATGGAAGCCCACATGGTTGCAATGAAAAATATTTCAGGTTTATATAGGGTATCAGTCCACCACCAAACATGGACCTCAAAAGATAAAGTGACAGCCAGGGATTTAGCTCAGTGGTTCTGGTGCCTGCTTCACAAGCGCAAGGACCCGAGTTCGATCCCTGGTACCAAAAGAAAAAAAAAAAAAAAAAAGATAAAGCGATGGACATTACAAATCAAAAAGGTGTAGAAAGCTGCTCCCCCTGAGATAGAAAAGACCCCTGCCCTTCAAGAAATCCAAGCTATGCTGAAAGGGCACTCTCAGAACTATACTGGAATAGATATGATAAATCTAATTGCTGATGCAAGCAAATGAGGAGCTGGCATCAGATTGCTGGTTATGTGCCCCCTTAAATTTGACAAATTATGAAGCAATAGGAATATACACCAACCTTACCCTTAACGTCACCAGAACAGCCATGCACTCACTTTTGAGATATCCAACTAGGACAGTCGGAAATGGGACTTGTTTCCTAGGACAAAATAGGAGTAATGAGGAAAATAATGAAACCAGCACCAAGTTAGTCTTGTTGAATGAGGAAAACAACTATGCGGCACCTAATGGGACCTTTTCATCTGTGGGGATGGAGTGTACAAGGTGATCTGGGGAAAATCACCACAAAGTGTACTTTAGGGATTCTAATCCCAAATTTATCTGTTTACACCCCAGCAGCCATTAAAAAAAAAAAAAAAGTGCCTTTACAAATCGCTTCCCCGGTGCAAACAATTCAAACAAAGAGAGACCTGGTGGTGCTACCTATCCTAACCAGACTTGAAATCCTGAGCAGTCTCATTTTGGGAGGAACAGCCATTGGCCTAGAGCAAAAACAGTATATTTCATTAGGACAAGAGATTAGAAAAGACCTCAAGGAAATTCGAGATGCACTCCAAGCCGTAGAAACTCAGCTAGATTCTCTAGCCCATGTGGTGCTGCAGAACAGATGAGCTCTTGATTTGCTCACAGCTCAAAAAGGGGGACCCATTTATTCCTGGGTGAAGAATGTTGTCATTATGCTAACAAGTCTGGTACAGTGCAAAAATCACTGGATAAATTAAGAGATTGAATTAAGACTCTTGATAATAAATTTGGTACAGGAGAGCCGTCTTATGGAATTGATTTCACTTGGAAAGAATAGAAAACATGGATAGGACCCCTTTTGGGCCCTCTCCTGGATATCATATTAGTGCTGCTGTTTGGCCCTTGTGTTGTCCAGTGGATTTCAAAATTTATCCATCAGCGTGTTGCTGCTGCTCAACATTATCAAATGATGCTAATAAAAAAATTAGATAAATTAGATAAGACGTATTATGGATAGAAGAATCATCCTGAAGCAGACAAAGGGAGGAATGATAGAGAAAATTTGAACTATAAGTTAGTTATTAAGGTAGCTGAAGTAGAATAAGTAATACATTCCTTTAAGATTTACCTTTCCCGTAACTCTTATTGTTTAAGGTGATGACTAACTGAACCTTTGACCTGTAACCTAGCTGTAGATAACATTTAACCTGGAGAAAAGCAAAGTAGAAATGTTTGGGTAGTTTACAATGTATGTGTTTTAAGTGTCATCTGTTTGTTATATGTCTGTGACTTTGACCATTAACAGGAACTAGTTGTGAAAGAGAAACAGAAATTTTACTAAGACCACCAGGAATGAGGTAATGGCTAAAAGAAGATATAAAAGGAAGTGTTGAAACTAAGAATGGCTAGGACATTGATCAGACGAGTTTCTGGCAGTCCCGCCTTGCTGGCAAGTAAAGGCTTTGTTTTTTTACCCAACTTCTGTGTCCCATACATTTCTTTCCGTGATTCCGGAACAGGACCAGCATCCACAATTAGAATGTGGACCAGGGCTAGGGATTTAGCTCAGTGGTTCCACCACCTGCCTTGAAAGCACAAGGTCACAAGTTTGATCCCTGGTACCAAAAAAAGAAATAGAATGTGGACCACTTCCAGAACCCTGCCCACTGACATAATGCTGAGTCAGTCCTCCTGTCCCCCAACTGGCAGGACAGACTGGCCTTTCCCTAATCCTGTACATCATACACAATTTTTGTGGCCATCTCTCTCCCATGGTCTCTTTGTTGACTGCCACTGTTGTCCCTCAGGTCTCTTTTCTACTTCTCCTCTCTACATACAAGCACACCTTCCCACAGGGCCACCTAGGGTCAGGTCCAGGACAGGAAAGACTTATTATTATAGACCAGCAAGCAAATAGCCTTGAGGATCACACATTCCTGTTGCCTGTGCATTGTAGTGCATTCCTCTCTCTATTTCTCCATGGGAGATTTTTTTCTGGCCCATTTACTGAGCCCCTCTACTCTTCCCTACCTTCTCATATACCCAGTTTCTAGCTTTACTGATGCATGAGCTTTCTCTGCACTTCAGCCCAACCAATTTTCTTTCTGGGGGGAGGCAGCTTTAGTAGTGCTGCAGCCCCCATATCATCTACTGCTCTGTAAATAACCCCTAATAAACTCATTTACTCTCCAAGCTGGACTTCTCTGGATCATTCTTTGGTCCTTCAATCCCCTCTCAGTTGGGAGGCAGACATTTCCTTTACATCTCTCTGGGAAATTCATCCAACAAGTGGCCCTTCCTCATAACAGCAGCTATAGAGGCTGAGCTCCGAGGCCATGCCTGCACCAAGCAAGTACAGGAGGAAGAGAACTGGGACAAATTTGTTAAGGTGCAGTTGAAGGACATGGTAAAGTGGAAGTGTCAGAGGAACCATACCACTGGACTGGGCTCAAGCTGGAATCCAGTTTGAAGCTGGTATGAGGCATAAATCAGGTCACAAAGCCAGATGTTAGGTGGGAAAAATGGCTCTTGGATAGTGTGCATTCTGCACCAGGCCTGGTGGGTAACAGAATTGGGTTGACTCTTCTCTAGGGATTCCTGGCAACCTATAAGGAGTTAACAAGCACCCATTGGGCTTCATCTTGGCTGATTGGTAAAATTACTGTTGGATTCCAATTTGAGTTATATTTTTGTCTAACTGGCATGCTTAAAACATCTTTTATGAATAACATTTAGATAGTTACAGGGTTAACTTGCTCTTCTTTCTGCTTATATTAAAATACTTTTGCAATTCAAGGTTACTTGGAGAACTGTTGTTCAGTTAACTTACATCTGTGATTTAACTCTGAGACCAAGGTCAAAAAAATAAATTTTTAAGAAGGTACCAGGGGGCTGGGGATTTAGCTCAGTGGCATCACGCCTGCCTTGCAAGCACAAGGTCCTGAGTTCGATCCTCAGTACTGCAAAAAAAAAAGGTACCAGGAACATTTTAAAATCCAAGTGACTACAGGACTTATTATGAAAGGAAACTACTAAGTAAGACAAAGAAGGAGAAGTAAAAAAGTTATGAGTATGAGGATATATTTTTGGTAAGCAAAGATTTTGTGTCATAAGAGTTTGCCCTATTAAGATGGAAAAGGAGGGGTGGGGATTTAGCTCAGTGGTTCTGCCTCCTGCTCCAAAAGCAGAAGGTCCTGAGTTCGATTCCCAGTACCCTCCCCCAAAAATCTAATGGGGCCAGGGATTTAGCTCAGTTGTTCCGCCACCTGCCTTGCAAGCACAAGGACTTGAGTTTAATCCCTGGTACCCCCCCCCCGCCAAAAAAAGATGGAAAAGC
This sequence comes from Heterocephalus glaber, assembly GCF_053883595.1. Classification (NCBI taxonomy): domain Eukaryota; kingdom Metazoa; phylum Chordata; class Mammalia; order Rodentia; family Bathyergidae; genus Heterocephalus; species Heterocephalus glaber. Next base: position 12,870,953 of record NW_028258139.1, on the reverse strand, counting down.
AAAGGTAGGGACAAAACCAAGAAGTCTGAGTAAGTTGTTGTGGCTTGTGTCTAGTCGTCCCCCCAAATGCGCTCACAGGTGGGGCTTTTCAAAGCTAGAGCTGGCTGAATCTAGGGTGCATGATACTGGGATTATGGGGTGTGGTACTAAATTAGTCCATTGATTGATTTAGCATAGTTCTGGGTGTAGATAATGGGAAGGCCCACCCTGGGTGTGGATGGCACCACCTCAAAGGCTGGTAGCCTGGATAGAGTAAAAGGGAAAAGTTAGGTTTGCTTCGCTGTTACTGCTTTCTGCCTGCCCTGCCATGGACAGTTTCTCCTCTGCCATGACCCTCCATGCCACCCTGCCTCAGAGCCAGCTGACTATGGACTAAAACCTCTACAAACCATGAGTTATAATAAACCTTTCCTCCTTTAACTTGTGGGTGTCGAGTATTTTACCCCAGTAAAGAAAAAGTAACTAAGACAAGAGTCAAAAGAGTTTGTGAGAGCTGGGGATCTAGCTCAGTGGTTCCACTCCCTGCCTCGCAAGTGGAAGGACCCAAGTTCTATCCCGGGCACCAAAGAAAAATTTAAAAAGAAGTCAGAAAAAAAAAAAAGTTTTGTGAAGGATGATGCTTATAAAGAAATGTGTATGTTTAGCTGTTCTAAGTTTTTGCTCTTATTGGTTTTGTTATGCCTAAAGTTGTTTGTTTCAAACCTTGTTGCTAAAGGGCCTATGACACTGACTCTCAATAGTCAATCGCTTCCCTCCATTGTGGGAACAAATGAGACCTACAACCGGAAGAACATTTCATCAATAAGGCACAATGGAAACAATGATTGATCAGTGATGCCTTCAGAGAAACTTTCACAGAGAAAAGAGAGGAATATAAGGAACAGAGAGTTGTGCCCAGTAACCCCATGGACGCCCTACCTGGCCCTGAATCCTGTTAAGAGGAGATAGGAAGTCACAGCACGGTGACATTTCGAGGTCAGAAAGTCCCCTGCCACCCCAGCATCCCACCCCCACCTGATGTCCACTGAAAAGTCTCTCAGGCCCACTGAGTCAGGTCCTTTTGGCAACAAGTTCACTAAGGTGAAAGCTGGTGATCCCAAGAGGGAATGGTTCTCATCAGATCCAGGCAAAGCTAGAGCTAGGAAGTAATAACAGAGAGGGCCTCTGTAGGTCTGAGATAAGCACTGTTTCAAGGATTCTCAAGTGCCCCAGGCGAGATTCCTTTTCTGCATGCACCCTATGATTTGGATGCCTGTCGCAAACATGCACAGATTTCTGTAACAACGTTTATCTTATTAGTTTATCTCATATTCTCCAAGACTAGCAATTGAGACAACACTCTCTGGACAGAACTCAACAAAGTCCCCTGCACCATTGACCTGACCTGAGGTCCTGCCACACTGAGTTTCAAAGATCAAGAACTGGTATCCAAGCTGCTGACATAAATGTCTCCATTTTTGCTTTTTAAAAACATCCCCTTGTCAAATACATATCATTATTCTCTGGAGAATGTCTGTTATTTAGGGAGAGATTGGTCTTCTTGGTCTAGGACAGGATATTTTCACCAGGCTCTTGGGGATCACTATTGATGTGAATCTCAAGGTCCAGTCTTCTACCACCTGGGCTAAGTCCTGGGAAAACTTGAGGGAAAAATGGGCTTAAGCCCAAAGCAGTGCTGGGTTCTGGGAGTACCTGGTTTCTGGCAAAATGACCCAAGTACAGGAGAGGAAAGCCAATCACATGGGGATGAAACAGAGTTCTGTGTTCCCTTCAACTCCCTCAGCCTGCCCGAAGCAGAGATCCCAAAAGGAAACAGAGTAGTGTGCCTGGGAGGGGCGCCTAGAGGCGGGGCCTGGGTTACCTGGAGACAATGCGGACATCCATCTCCCAGAAGCTGGCTGTGAGCCACACTTCTCCCCTGAGTGCAGTGGGCTCTGTTGCTGCCCATCTACCTCCTAACTCCCGGGCACCTCTGAATCCAACACTCCTCTGTTCTAGGGCCACCCAGGCCAGCACCCATTGCCAGCAATCCGCCAAATGTCATCGCAGCCACCTGCAGGGGACACAGTGCTAAGAGGTAGAGACCACCCAGAAGGGAGAGTGGAGGAGACAGAGCAAAAGAGAGAGGAGCAGGCAAGCTGGGCAATGGAGCCAAGCAACTTGAAGACGCCAGGGCTCAGGAAGGCTCCCCCATCCTGGGGACCCCCATGGGTCACTGGGAGGCCAAGACATGGAGGGGCCCTGCAAGTCTGCTTCCCCTTGCACTGCAGACTGTGTGCTTCCCCAGTGTCCTCACATCCCCGTCACCCTGGTTGTGCCGCTGCTGAGTCAGGCAGGACCTCTCTGTGCCTAACCCTTCTGAGTTCCACACCTCCTGCCAGGGGCAGCAGTCCCCGTATTCCCAGAGGCACCTGCTATGCTTGAAGGCTGCACAGTGAGGTTCCTCTGCCTCAGAGCCACACCCAGTGCAACCCATCTGAAGCAGGAGTGTTGACCCCTCATCACACTCAACCAGAAGCCCCCTGCCAGACTTCCAGTCCCTGGTCACAGCTCGACCACTAGGATGTGGTGGCGTCCTGGGCTCTAGACACTACATGCCTGTCCAGACCTTGCCCAGGAGCAGCCTCACCCACCTCCCTAACCTGGACAGAAGAAGGAAACCTATTTCCCAGGGTGGCTGTGAGGAGACTCAAAGCCCCCAGAATTCCTGGGCCTCAAGAGAAATGGGAGCCCCCAGCCTATGAACTGGAGAGAGAAGATGAGAGGCGGGTGCTGGGCAGCCCCCTTGCACTTCCTTCTGCCTTTCCTCACATCCTTCCCTTTCCGGGCTAACTGTTGTTAGTATGGAGTCTGGAGCCAACTAGCCCTGCACTTCCTGTTTTGAGTTACTACCAAAGAATTTCAAATGTAAGCAAGGAATTGCACCAGTGATGTGTCATCCAAGCCAGTCTCCAGCAGCAAACTGTGGTCACCCTAGATCACTGCCTTCAGGCAGGCATCACAGTGTGCCACTGCCTCCTTAGTCACCAGGGATCCCCTGCCCATGGTACTGCTGCCTCAGACTGAGTCCCACAGGCTGCCTGCATCCCATTCCCCACAAGGCAGTAGGCCTTGTAGAATAGTACTCCTGCTGCAAACCCACAAGGAGGCTCACCCTGCGCTCAGGAGGCCACACATAAACACATATACATACACATCTATCAACACAATACACACTCATATACACACAACACACACACACACCTATATACATGTGCAGACACCTACTTAGCCCACTCAGTCTCTTGATGCCTCCTGCTACCACCAGCAAGGACACCCCTCTCATGTGCAGCAAATGGGTTCCAGGGGCTGGACTTAAAGCCAGGGAGTGGCCATCAACAGACAGGCTCTCTGCCAGTAGAACTTGGTCTGGAGCACACAGAAGTTCTGGGCTTCTGCTTACACAGACAGTTTTCTGTTTGGATCTGTTTCCAGTTGTCTGAAACTGCAACATTCCAATATACACAGCAGAAACACCCTCAGTGCAGGCAGAGACCTCATCTTGTTCACTGCTAGAACTCGTCCATGTGAGATCTGCCCCTAGGTGCCCATAAACACTTGTTTAATGAACAAAAGAGTGATGGAGCCTTCAGGGTGAGAGCCCAGGCCAGGCAATTGACAGTGGGTTGGGATGTGCCTCAGAGAGTCTTTGAGGCAAGGCCTAGAAGTAGGATATAGTGGTAGGAGAAGGAAAGATGTAGGGGCTCCAGGTTGCCACTGAACTCATGCCCTGGGCACCCTCTACCTAGCTCTAGGTTGGGTTGTATGGCCTGGGTCAGCAGATGAGCCAAGGGTGGTTCTGCATTCCCCTGCCCAAGCCAGGACCTCAGCCCCTCAGGAAGGGTTTCTAGGACAGGGAAGGGTAGAGCAGTACCTGTGGCCTCCCAGATATGGCCTGTGCCTAGTTCATCCAGTCTTCATCATGGAGACTGCACCAAGACAGTGCCCAGCAAGGAAGGGCTGTCACTCTCCAGGGACAGCACTGTAGATGAGCTCCTTGCCTGCTGTGTCCTAAAGAAAGATAGTTCTGCCTAGTATCCTGTCCTGAGATAAAACCTCATGCAAAATAATACCAACTTTGTAGACAACACTGGAGAGGTCTGGCTGTCCCCTGCACGTGCTGTCACCAGGCATGGGAGAGGGGACGCTTACAAGAGTCTTACACCAGAATGGCCTAATTTATAACTTCAATGTGGGCTAGGAGGGCTGAGGTTAAGGACAAATGTGTGCAGCAGGCTGGCCCAAGGCCCCTAGCACCAGGCCAGAGTCACCCAGGGCAATAGGGGACTGAGGAGCCTGTGACCAGCTTGACCATTGCTACAGAGCTCCACATTTAAAAAAAAATATACAGGTTTTTAGAAGTACAATTCACAAAGCATACAGTTCATCCACTTAAAGTGTACAATCCTGTGAGGTTTAGCATATTCAGAGGTGTGTGACCATCACTACGTTCAATTTTAGAGCTCTTTTTAATCAAATTTAGAACATTTTCATCACCCCAAAAAGAAATCTCATACTCATTAGCAGTCACTCTCTTTCTCCCCTTCTGCAAAACCTTTACAACCACTAATGGATTTGCCTCTTCTGGACCTTTCTTTGATTTTTGTTTGTTTGTTTGTTTGTTTGTGTATGTGTTTTGAGACAAGGTCTTACCAAGTGGTTCAGGCTGGCCTTGAACTTACTATGTAGCCCAGGCTGGTCTCAAACTTGCAGCAATCTCCTTTATCAATCTCCCAAGTTCTGGGATTACAAGGCATGTACCATCACACCTGGCTCCCTTCTGGACATTCCACATATGGATTCAATGATGTGGTCTCTTGTGTCTGGCTTCTTTCACTCTCCCCTAATGTTTTCAAGGATAATCCACATCATACAATCTGTCAGCGTTTCATTCCTTTTAGTTGCTAAACAAGATTCCACTGTCTGGTAATGGAGAGTGTCTTAGTTACTTGTCTCTCATTGCTGAGACAAAATACCCAACAACCAAATTTAAAGGAGGAAAGGTTTATTTAGCTCACAGTTTGTAGAGGTTTCAGTCTATAATCAGCTGACTCCAAAGCAGGGTGGATGGCAAACAGGCATGGCAGAAGAGAAACAATTCATGGCACGCACAAAGTGGCAAAAGCAACAAGGGGCTTTAACAGCTTTTTGTCCCTTTTATGCTCTATCTAGGCTACCAGGATTAGGGTGGTGCCAAACCAATTAGTAGACTGATTTAGCAATCACACACCCTTAATCCCAGCATCACACACTCTAGATTCAGTCATCCTAGGAGGCTTTGGGAGGACATCCAGACACAAACCATAACAGAGGAACAGTGCAGTGGTAGAGTGCTTACTTGGCATGCATGAGGCCTGAGCTCTATAGCCACAATTGTGAGGGGAAATATCCATAGCATGAATTTACCGTATTTTTCTTATTCACCCATGAGTTACTGGATATTTTGGTTATTCCCACTGTTTAGGGCCAGTTTGTTTGTTTTTGGTATTAGGGATCGAACTCTGGACCTTGCTCTTGTGAGGCAGGTGGCAGAACCACTGCGCTAAATCCCCGGCGCTGAAAACACATCTTTATTTTCTGGGTCAGGTTTTTTTTTTTTTTGGTACTGGGAATCAAACTCTGTTCCTTGGGCTTGCAGGGCAGGCATCGGAACCACTGAGCTAAATCCCCGGCCCAACAGTTTTATTTTTATTCCCACTTTTTAACTATCATGAAGAATGCTACTATGAACATTGGTGTACATGTATCTGTTTGACCTCTTGCTTTCAATTTTTTGCGAGTATTTACCTAAGAGTGAAATCTCTGGGTGGCATGGTAAATTACCTGCTTGAGGAACTGCTGGACTAAAGTCAAAGCAGCTCTGCCTTTTCAAATTCTCACATGTGATGCATAATAGTTCCCATTTCTCCACATCTTTCCACCATTTGTTACTTCTTTTCTTTGAGAGCCAGACTAGTGGGTGTAATACTATCTCATGGTTTTGATAGGCATTTCCCCGTGCCTGGGGATGTTGAGCATCTTTTCATGCGCTTGCAGGCAATTTATACATTTTGTGCATGTTTGGAGCGTTATGGAGCTTTAGGTACGAGGTTTCCCGCAGCCCAGGCGAGCTCCAAGGAGGAAGAGACGGGGGCGGCTCCAAGTTAGTTCCGGGAGGGCTCCGAGGACGCGCAGCCACTTCGGGCAGTGGTTTCACTTTTGGGCCCGGACACTCCAGGCTGAGCTCGCGCGCTCTTCCTCCTAGGCTCCTGGGCTGAGCAGGCGTTGAGACCCGTTTCACAGCGCTGCCTCACTTCCTTCGCTTCCTGACCTCTGGCACTGGCACCGCACCCGCGGCGGTCACGGTCACGGTGAGCTGCTCGTGCCTAGCAGGCATTCCCTGTCGTCCTCGTCCTCCCGTCCCGTCCTCCCCCCACCTCCCCGCTCCCCGTGGGGAATGCACCTCTGCTAGGAAGCCCCAGCAACCCCAGACAGGGAGGGGACGCCCCAGATTCTGGGAAGGCTGCCCACTGGCAGGAACAGGGGCTGGCAGGCTGGATTTTGGCCCATGTGGGCCCTGGGGCCTGGGCTCTCTGGGGGCATAGGTGCTGCTACACTTACTCAGAGCTCTGGTGACTGATGCTGGCCGGGTTTGGCCCTGGCCCCTGAGGTCTAAGCCCTACTGGTGGGGCCTGGAGAGGGAAGCCATTCTGTTGTGGGTTCACTCCAGTGAGTTTCCTGCAGGGGCCTACTGCAGCCGGGAAGATTCTGCAGCAGCTTCCGAGTCGCAGGGAGGAAGCATTTGTGGTGACAAAGGTGCTACAGAGGAGGTAGAGGTCGCCTGTATGCGCAAGTAGGAGGGCTCAGGCCAGTGTGCTCTGCCTGGAGCCAAGGTGGTTCATGGAGTTGTGGGCACAGGATGGCCTGGAGGACACTGGCCAGCCTTGCAGTGGGGCCGCATGCCAAGTGCCTGGAGGTGGGCTATCTGCTCCTCAACTCTCTGAGTTCCTCAGCTAGGGAAGGGCTGCCACAGGAATCAGGACTGCTCACCATAGCTGCCCCAAACTTGTTGGGCTGACAAGGTAGGTAGCCCTCAGCTGTGAGGGGTGAAGGGCTCCCTCCAGTCCCAGTGGCCACACAACATTGGTGTGGATGTCTCGAATCCTGCTGAGGGCTGTGAGAGATGTCCCAGCCTGGAGTGTTCTGGCCCAGCCAGACAATGGATCAGGTACAAAGTGTACAATGTTTCCAATGTTTCTTTCTGTGTTGGGGGTGGGGGGCTTTTTGCCAGCCAGAATGTGTCCCAGTACTATCTGGGTAGGGACATGTATTAGTCAGCTTTCCCATCACTGGACAAAATACCTGACACCTGAAATTTAAAGAAATGAAACTATTTTGCTCATAATTTCAGTCCACGATCGGCTGGCTCCAGGGCAGGGACCTCAGGACAAAGGGCATGGAAGAGCAAAGCTGCTTAGTTCATAGTGGCCAGGAAGCAGAGCAGGGGAATAGAGGAGAGACAAGGAACTAGGGACCACTTGGACCCTAAGGCCATGCCTCCATGACCCACCCAGACACACCTATAAGTGTGTTTCACCAATCCCCAGGGCAGATCCCAACTAACAAGTCAAGTTGCAGCTCCCAACAGCCACAGACCACTTTGAAAGGACCGAAGTCCCCTGCATTGGAGGCATCTAAGCACTGACTGACCCATCTGCCCTCCTTAAGAGAATGCCTTCGGCCTTTGAGAGTGTGGTCCAGAGTGTAGTCCGTGAGCTGGACCCCAGGAGGGAGCTCATCCCAGTGGACAGCCTTCAGAACTCTGCCAACTTCCGGCCCTATTACCTGGTGAGAAGGAAGCCCCCAAGCTCACGGTTCTGGAAACCCCGTTACTTGTGTGTCAACCTATCAATCAAAGACATCCTGGAGCCTGATGCCCCAGAACCAGGTACCCAAACTCATGTTGAGACAGAGCCCCCACTGGGCCAGGTAGAAGGAAGTGGGCCATGTCCTCTACACTGGAGATGGGACAAGGCCATAGCCAGTGGGACAGAGCCTTAAGTCTAGTCTTGCTTTAGATTTGGAGCATGGTAGCACCTTCCACTTCTTTGATACCATCGATGGGAAGATGCAGGGCAACATGGAGGTGGCAGTCCCAGGACAATGGAAAGTCTCAGGTGGGGCTGCAGTGTCTGGGAGCTCCAGCACCTCAATGAATGTGCGCACCCTGAGCGTGGACCCAAACACCTGGGATCACATGCAGCAGGAGAGGTGAGCCCCTGAGGGGACAAGGGGCCTCTGAACCAGAGTAGCTGTATTCTTGAGAAGGCCACAGAGTCATGAGCATTAGGACAGTTCCCAGACACCAAGCACCAAGTGAGGAAATCCCAGAGTCAAGGGAGTGCTGTGGCTGACATCAGGGAAGAAAAATACAGGGGCTAGTTGCCAGTAGTGAGCCCGAGGCAAGGCCAGGGTGTGTGGGCAGAGCCTGGGGCCTGGGGATGGACTGAGCCACAGGCTGCTGTGAGAAAGGAGTGGCAGGGACATGTCCTGATAGAGAGTAGAGTATGGATGGCACTCCTAGGGGCTCACATGTCTCCTTGCTGGACCTCTTCCCACCCCCTCATACCCACGGAGACACCATCAGGAGCGCTCAGGGAGTATACCTGGTATCTGCAGACTCCTGGATGGCCTCCCTGCTTGCCCCTACTGGTGGGGCCTGGAGAGGGAAGCCAGTTTGTTGTGGATGCACCCCAGTTTGTTTCCTGCAGGCGGCTGAGGCAGCCAGAACACAGGATTCTGCAGCAGCTTCGGAGTCGCAGGGAGGACGTGTTTGTGGTGACGAAGGTGCTGCAGACCCAGGAGGAGGTGGAGATCATGCGTATGCGCAAGCAGGAGGGCTCAGGCCACTTTGTTCTGCCTGGACCCATGTGCTTGAAGGTGTGTGGCCATGCCTGGAACCTGCCTGGCCCCCTGTGGGCACATGGCGGCAGCAGGAGTGGGAGAGGCTAGGGCAGCATCCCAGGGCTCAGGCAGCAGCAGGGCTGGGCTCTACCAGGACCCTTCTAGGAGGAGCTCACAGCTCCACACTTGACCAGTGACCCAGAGTTGCCCAAAGGCTGAGTTGGCCACCACCAATGCCAGGGCTGTCACCAGCACCCAACCAAACCCATGCCTATAACCCTGTACCATACCCAGAACACAGTCCTGAACCTGTATCCATCCCTCAGGGTGATGGCGAGGGCCACTTGATGTGGGAGAATAAGGTCACCATCCCTGCAGGCAGTATCCTCGCATTCCAGGTGGCCCAGCTGGTCATTCGCTCTGACTGGGGTGAGCGGGGGACTGGGTATATCTCTGGGGCCCCAGCTCTGTGGCAGAGGCAGGAGGCCTGAGGTGGGGGGGGGGAATCTGGGTACACGCTGTTCAGGTCAGGGGGCCAAGCACCCTGGACTCTGGTGTGTAGGTGATTGGGCAAGGCCTTCACTTGGCAGGGGAGCCCCTTGGGTGGAGGCAGCCCAATGACCTGCCTCTCCCTGTGTGGTCCCACTTGCTGCCAGATATCTTTCCCTTCCCGGATGAGAAGCAGAGGACCTTCTTACCATCCCCCAGAGGTAAGGCCTGAGGATCCCTAGCCCAGCCTGTCCAGTGGGAGAAGCTTGTTCCTTTCACCATTGAGGTCTTCTTCCATGCTCAGGGAGCAGCATGGCTGGGTAGCCTCCTGAGGGGCTGGGCACTACATACAAAGTGTGGTAGTCAGATGATGGTGGGCCTGCTTGGCCTCCTGCCTGTCCTGGGCTGCCAATGTTGGGGGTGGGGTGGAGGCTAGGAGGGCCCAGGGAAGCCTCAGTCCTCTCCTGCTCAGGGACCCTCCTCCCAGCACTGAGCAGCCCTGTCCTCCCTCCACATCTCACATCCTCCCCAGGCAGCCAGCCACAGAATACCTTCAGCCTCTCCTCAGTGTTGAGGGCCATCAGTGATTCCCTCAAGCTCCTGACAGGTCAGTGTCCCTTGACCACTGCTGGGACCCCCATGGCCTCTCCTCCATGGGTCTGCCATTCCTGACCAGGACTCTCCATGCAGATGGGATCTCTGAGGAGTCAGTGGTCACAGAAGAATTCCAGGTCCTGCGGACAGAAGTGGAGGCTGGCTCTGCAGCACTGCGGAATATGGCAAGGGACCTGAGGCAGCAACTGCTGCTCGACCTAGGGAAAGTCCTGTGTGACCCGCCAGCCCTACAGGACTTAGAGGCCTTGGTAAGTGGGGTTTCAGGGAGCAGGGGCCCAGGATCTGTCCCAACCAGCTCAGACTTACTACCCCCTCTACCCCAGTTGGCACAGGGCCTGTGTGGCAACGGGCAGGTGAAGCCTCTAGAGGGTCCAGCAGGTGACATCCTTGAATGCCTGGTGCTCCCCTCCCAGGTGCTGGTGCAGGCACTCGCTGCCCCTGTCTTTTACCTGCTCGGGGCGCTGACTGGTGAGTAGTACCTGGGACGGGTAGATATATATAGCACAGGAGGAAGGACTGGGTTCTCTGCTGGGACTTCCAGAACACCCTCTCAGCCCAGGTCTCTCCCCAGCACTAAGTGAAACCCAGCAACAGCTGCTGGCTAAGCTGCTGGACAAAGGGGACCTGTCGACACAACTTGAGCTGGTGAGAAGACACAGTGTGGAGGATGGAATGGGGCCCTGGGTGCATCTGAAGAGGATGGTATGGACAAGTGTCTCATGCCCAGGGGCTCACAGTTAGTGCTCCCATGTCCACAGCCTCATACCCTGTTCTGACAGGTAGAACACCTCTTGGAGCAGAGCACCCCATGGCAAGAGCAGAGTGATGTATCCCTGTCCCCCAAGCTCCTTGGGAGTAACTGGGGAGAGGAGGCACCAGCCTGGGCCTTGCTGGAGAAATGTGGCCTGGAGCTGCAGGTGGGCGCCCCCCAGGTACACTGGGAGCCACAAGCCCAGGGTCCCACCTGTGCACTCTATGCTTCCCTGGCACTGCTGTCAGGCCTGAGCTGAGTGTCCTGCTAGCCTGTGCCCACTGTATAGCAGCCCCAGGAAGACCAAGAGTCCAACTCAACCATAGGGCCAGTTCACCATGACACCCAGAACTGAGGAAACTCAATAAATGGAATGTACATGTGCTTGCTTCAGCAGCACATATAATAAATGTGATGTACAATGGAAAATGATCACTGAGTTTTTGAAGGGCCATAGATCAGGGTAGGGTGGATATGGGTGGAAACTGTGTCCATGCAAAACTGGAAGGAACGTGGGGGCCAAGAACAGCCATCTCCCCCATCTTTCTCTGTGAGGCTGAGGAGAGCCTGCTCACGGATGTCCCCATGCCCCCAGCCTCTCCAGCACACTTGCTTGCCTGTGAAAGATGGGCAGAGCAATTATGGGAGACAGCTGACAGGCAGATGCCCAGAACTCCAGGGCCACACAGGGTCTCCTAAAGCAGTGATGACCCATCCTATAGAGACAGAGATCAGAGGCCTCCCAGCCCCTGCCTTTTGGGTCCCTAGAAAGTCCAGGTTGCAGGGCACAGGTGAGACCACTTCTTGTAGGACTCAGCAGCCCATCTGCTCTGTGCCTATGGAGAGATGTGCATAATAGATGTAGCCAGGGTCTTATGGCCACCCCTGAACACTTAGATGCCAAGAGGGTGTCTTTTTTGTTTTTTTGGAACCAGGGATCGAACTCGGGATCTTGTGCTTGAGAGGCAGGTGGCAGAACCATTGAGCTAAATCCCCGGCCCCAGGAGGTTGTCTTTACTTGATAGGGAGTGTAGTCCACCTGCACAGTCTCTCTCAGGCTGGTGGGAGGTAGAGGAAATGGTGTACCCCCTTCTGTCCTGAACACCACTGACATGCAGTTTGGAGGAGTTGCTAACAAGGAGGGACAGTATGTTCTGCTATGCCACAGTATTAAAACTCCAAGAACATCTAACAGTGGAATTAATATTGAAACAAAAGGCAGAATACACTGCAACTATGTCAGATCCAGGTTACAGAGCCCTGGAAATTAATCTCCATGTATGTTGAAGGAGCCCTCTCAGGTCTGCAGTCCTCCTTTGAAAACCCTCTTTGAGGTCATTTGAAAGCACAACCAGGGTGAATGGGATGGCAACAGCCCAGGCCTTAGAAAGCAGTGAATAGGTAGGCACCACAGCAGCATTTCTGAAGCCCCAAGACTTCCTGCTGTAAGCAGGTCCTTCCAGCCCAACCAAGCCCCTTTTGCAGGGTCCAACTGTTGGCCCTTGAATCTGGGACCATCAGTGAGATCTCCAGCAACAGGGACTGTGTGAGAGTAAATGGACACCGGAGTAAAACCAGCTGGCTGTATGGCAGGGCCCTGTGTGGAAAAGGAGTGCATGTGTTGGGGTGCAGCCATCCTCTGGTCCTCTGAGCCTCAGCCCCAGCTGGAAGGTTTACCGTGGTTCACCTCTCTGCAGGTGAAGGTGATAGGCCGGGGTCCTGGAGCTATGGCATCCCCACCTAGAGGCCAGGCCACCTGTGGTTTCCCTGCAATTCCAGCACAGAAGTTTCAGTGCAGTCACATTCCCAGAGGCCATATATACTTTATGTGAACCTCACATTTTGGGAGGGAGTCCAGTGTGGCCACCAACTACTGGGCCAGGTCTAAGGCAGGTGGGATGGGCATGTACACAGAGCAGGCAGATGTGCAGGACAAGAAGACAGGCTCCAAGCAGCCGTCCAAAGGACAGTGTGTGAGCTCTCCCCAGCACCGTGGAGTTGAGGTTACAGGGTGCTGCCTTGTTCACCATAGCTGCCTCCCCACCTGAGCCCACATCTGAGGGTGGACTCTGAGGCACTGTTGAGTTTGCCCACTGGATGACTCAGCCATACTGTGGGGTGCAGATAAACCTGTGCTTGATGGAGACTGGGTGTCACATACTCAACTTTGGGATCTGCGAGAAGGGTGAGAACAGGTTTCTTTTCTCTTGGGGTAGAGAGCTGCTCCTGAGGGGATCCATTTGGGCTGTGTCCTGACACTCAGCCCTACATGTGGGTGACTCCTGGACAGGTGGCCACCTTGAGAACTGAAGGTCATCATGCCATGCATATCTGCAATATTTCCACCCAGCCTCCTCCTCCTCCTCCTTCTTCTTCTTCTTCCTCTCTCTCTCTCTCTCTCTCTCTCTCTCTCTATCTGATTAGCATCTCCAGCATTTTCCCATTTTGGCATCTGCTGCATTTTTTGTTGTTTGTTTGATTTGGGTTTGGGGTTTGGTTTGGTTTGGTACTGGGGATCGAACTCAGGACCTTACAAGTACGAGGCAGGCACGGTGCCACTGAGCTAAATCCCCACCTTGGTTTTTGTTTTTTTGAGACAGGGTCTAACTATGTATTCCAGGCTGGCCTTGAACCCACTATGTAGCACAAGCTGGCCTCTGACTTGAAGTGATCCTCCTGTCTCAGCCTCCCAAGTGCTGGGATGATAGGCATGTATCACCATGCCCGCCTTAGCATCTGTTTTGGAAGATCCAAACTAATATGCTGATCCTTGCCCCTGGCTCCATAAAGACCTAGGCCCTTGGCCTGACCCTAATCTGCTCTGAGAACCACCTGTAAAGAGACCCTAATGCCAGTCCTGTGTTGGAGTACAGTTCAGCTTGTCCTCTGTCTCAGGTTAAACCCAACCTGATCCTGGCCAAAGCTTGTGGCCTGAGCTGCCTGACCTTGAACCTGCCACCAGGTAGACCTCTGGCTGCACAACACCTCACCTGTTCCCCTAGCTGGAGCCAGATCTTGGGTCTGGTGTACTCAGCCTAAGCACATTCTCAGACAATCTCCTGCAATCTATGGGTTTTGATATTTTATTTTAAACACTTTTCCATGGGGTACAGGAGAGATGAGGTGAGCAGGACTCCATGCCTGCCCCTAAGGGCCCCCAGTATAGGGGAATGGTCCACACCTTCACAATGAGCCCTTGAAAGTTGAGAGAGTGTCTCAATGCAGGCCTTCTGGGTGAGGGAACCTGCCCAGGCAAGCACTCAAAGGAGTGAGGTCACAGCTTTGGCTTCGTCCCACCGTTCCCACTCAGCCCTGTGCAGGGTGCTGAGTGCTGCCACCCCTGCTCACAGTCTGGTATGGGGTGCCCACTCCCCGTGCCTCAACCCCGTGGTGTACTCTTAGCTTGTGCTGTCCAGCAGGAAGGGATTCTAAACAAGGTCAGAGGAGATAGGAGGTGATCTGGCCAGCAGAGGGGGACAGCAGTTGTGGACAGGAGGGCAGGTCAGTGCCTCTTAAGCCCAGGAGCCATGAGCCAGAAGAGCAGTCGGGAATAGCAGAGAAGTCAAAGAACAGGGCGATGTCTGGTGGTAAGGAAGACTTTGACAGCTGCAACAGCCAAGGCCAGGCAGGAGGTATAGGCCCAGGAAGGGGGCCGGGCCTGTGGTGCCACCAGCATCACAGTGTCTCCACCAGATCCTGGTTTGGGAGGCGAGAGGCTGTGCAGACCAGGTGCCAGGCCCAAGTTCTTTCAGGGAGCAGGGAAAACAGGTCCGGCAGGGAGAAGGACCCAGGGGTCAAGAGGGGAAGGGCTCAGGATGAAATGGTGTCAGCTGTCCCTCTCCCATACTGTCATATAGTGGCCCCTAGAGGGCAGTCCCAGGACAAGGGCCTGGCGTCCAGCACCAGGCTCAAGGGACCTCAGGTAGAGCTGTTACACAAGTCTTCTGCTGTGAGGACCAGCGACCATGAGGATGCATTGCCTGAGTTAGAAGCTGGGCATCAGTCCAGGTGAGCAGGGTCCGTTGCAGCCCCACCGGCCTTCAAGGCACCGGCGCTGGAATGGGCTGTCAGCATAGCATGGTGTGGGCCTGGCCCAGTGGGGGTTTCGAGAGATCAGGCGCAGGAGGAGGCCCTGCCTCGGTTGGCCCTGTGCATGGGCCAGCAGCGCCACCTGCTGTGTGGACACGTGTGCTGCGGCAGCCACTGCAGGTTCTGGGTCGCTCTGCAGCTGCCCTAGGTCTGAGCAGGGCAGCAGCTCAGATCATGAAGGGTGGGAGGGGCACCCTAGCCTGGCCCTGATCTACTTACTCCCCTCCACTCTCCCATAGCACCACCACTTTTCTAGGACCCCACACTCAGGCATGTTGGGTTCTCACCCTGGAACAGGGAGTCCAGCAGATCCTGGTTGACGTGCGTAGGGCTCGCATGATAGACCAGGAAGCCTGGACCAAAACAGATCTGTGAGCTCTAGCCTCATGCCCCAGAAGAGAGAGGCTGATGCAGCTTTCAGAGCCTTGCTGCAAGGGACTAGCACCTCAGGACTGCCTCACCTAGAAGCACAGTGGCAGCCCGGCGCAGCGGATCCTGTGGGCTCCTCAGGTAGCCCTGGGTCTGGCTCAGGAAGCAGGGGATTTGGCTCGGGTATCGCTGGACCTGGGAACAGAAGGGTCCATACCAGGATAGGAGGGGTAAGCCTGCCTGGAAAGGAGGGTACAAAGGTATCTCCAGGAACTGGGGTCCTCTGGGGAGCCTCAGGGCAGGGGAGCACAGACCGAGGCTGTGGATCTGCCCCATCAGGAGCATGGTGGCCAGATTTGGCTGTGGTGGAGGGGTACTGGCCTGTAGAATCCTGGAACAAGTGAGCACCTGACCACACTCCCTCACACCCCCTCAGTGCTTCCTCTACTGACCAGGCAGTGGCAGACACGGCTTAGAGCCTCCGGGCTGTCGTAGTGAGCCACAGTGACCATCTCCTCCAGTAAGCCCCAGCGAAAGGCCTTATCACAGCGGGCCAGGGTCCACTCTGAACTCTGGCATAGGGGAAGGGAGCAGGATTAGGGATTCAGAAAGTAGCAAGAGCTGGAAGGAAGGAGTTATGGCTAGGAGGAAGGTAGGAAGTACCCAGGGCAGGGGTCTTGAGTACAGTGGCCTGAGGGAAGACTAGAAACCTGGGAGCCTGAAGGTCCTCCCGGGTATCCTTGACCTGTAACCTGGGGAGGGGCAGTAGGAGGGACGGGGAGGTGTGCACGGGGCAGCTGACCTCGGCAGTGTCTTGGCTAGGGTCGTGCAGGCGCAACAGCAGTGGCACGAGACTCTGCAGCACCAGCTTCCGAAGGGGGCCATGAAGTCCCACCCGGAGCCCGCCCTGGCCCCGCCGAACCAGCGTCCCCAGGAGCCCAACTGCGGAGGCGCGGACCGAGTCCCGGGCCTGCGAGGAAGAGTACAGTCAGGAAGGTGGAGAGAGAGAAGGGTACCAGGGTGGAAGGAGCAGTTCGGGAGGGAGCCGGAGAAAAAGCCTGGGAGAAGGCAGAGAGGTGGGGCTGGGAGAAGGCAGAGAGGTGGGGCTGGGAGAACTAGGGGCTGGGAGCGGCTGGGGGTGGGACGACAGGAGCCAGGGCGGGGCCTTGCTTACGTCATCCAGGAGGGGCGGGAGGCGCGGTCTCAGCTGCCAGCTCAGGAGCCGCACCGGCGCACCCGGCTGTACCAGTACCCTTCGCAGTGCACCGAGCGCTGTGCCCACGAGCCGCACATCGCCCTCGCCCAGCGCGCCCAGCAGCGCAGGCAGCAGAGTGCTCATGTGCCGTACCTGTGGGGATTGGGTCTGGTGGCCATCCCGGGCAGACCTCATCCTACTCCCAGGCCAGCTCCCTCTCACCTTCCTGCAATTCAGTGCCAGGTGGCGGAGGCCTAGCAGACCCAGCCAGCGCACCGTGGGCTCGGGGTCTCTCTGCCAGGTGCGAAGCCGCTCCAAGATGATGTCCTCCCGCAGTAGCCGTGCAGTTGGCCGGCTCTGCAGCAGCTGGCAAGGGACATGGAGTCAGCATGCTCTTGGTCCCTGAGTGGGCCAGGGCCACTTAGGGTTCAAGTAAGCGGCCACCCCTCACCGCTTTTCTGGGAAGTGAGCTCACCCCAGTGAAGAAAGCCATAGCCGTGAGGCGCTGTGAGTTATCCGTGCTGCGCAGCCGGGGAAGCAAGTCTGCGAAGAGGCCTCTCAGGTGGTGGTCTGCATGTGCTACCATGGCACTGGGATGAGGCAAACAGGAGCTCTCCCTCGACTTGGTGGCCCTGGAGAAGCCCCCCACCTCATTCCCTTGCCTTGCACCTGGTCAACAGCAAGCCTCCTCCAGGTGTGCCCTCTGGAGTCCCCCCTCACCTGGCCAGCAGCAAGACACCCTCCAGGTGGGTGTGGGCTCCTGCCAGTCTCCTCCAGCCTCCTGCCTGCTCCATACATGTGACCACCATGCGGCCACCATCTCCAGTGAGCAGGGCCTTCAATGCCTCCACTGTGCAGCTGAAGTGGGAGGAGCAGCAGGTGAGTGGACAGTGAAGGCCAAGAAGTTGCTGGCCCATTCTCCACTTACCCAGTGTCTTTTCTCACCTGGCGTGGCTGTGTGGTGGCCCTCTGTGGGACAGGACCCAAACCTTAGGACTTTCAGGAGAGCACCCATCATGAGCCAACTCATGTAGCTGTGTGACCAGTGCCAGCAGCAGGTGTGGGTAGAAGCCTCGTGTGGCTCCCACACAGCCTGATACAGCCAACATCTCCCCGAGGGCACGTGTGGCCTGTGGAGCAAGCAGTCCACTCAGGCTTGAGCTGCACTGGGGGCCAAGTCTAGCTCCAGAGGGGAGGACACCAAGACAAGGTGAGAACAAAACCTAGAGGGAGCTACATGGTTCACACTTAACTCACCCCCCACCTGGGCTAGCTGGAGCCACTCACCGCCAATGCCTCGGGCTCAGGCCTGGAAGCCCCCTTCAGTGCCCACAGCAGTTGCACCAGCACCTGCCCATTTACACGCTGGTTCCGACTTAGGCTGCGCCACAGCTCGGCTGATGCCCTAGGGACAGCATGAGACAAGGGTTGGGTACAAGGCCAGGGTTGGGGAGCTGCTGGACTCCAGCAGGGTGAAGGAGGCAAACCACCTATCCCCCTTCCCCCCAAGTCCCAGAGGAAGTAAGTGGCAACTGTGAAGACCACAGCAGAGCTATATCCACAGGGTCAGCTACCAGGTGGTGACCCTCCTGAAGTCCTGTCAGGTCAAAGACAGTGAAAGAGATCTTGTGTTATTTGTTGTTGTTGTTGTTATTGTTTGTGTCTCCCCTCACCACCAGAGATCAAATTCAGGACCTTGCACTTTCGAGGCAGGAGCGGTGCCACTGAGCTACATCCCTGGCCCAGCTCTGCATTATTTTTAAAAACATATCACTATAGGGCCGGGGATGTAGCTCACTGGTTTCACCACCTGCTGCACAAGTGCAAGTTCCCAAGTTTGGTCCCCGGTACCAAAAAACAAAACAAAAAAACAACAATAACTTCTCTTTGGGCAAAATTAAGCAGAGCCAGCAAAAGAAACCATCAGAGTGAAGAGACAAATAGTGTGGGGAAAAAAATTTTCCCAGCAGTTCCTCAGACAAAGGATTCTAATATCTAGAATATATAAAGAGGGCTGGGGATTTAGCTCAGTGGTTTCACCATCTGCCTTGCAAGCACAAGGTCCCAAATTCGATCCCTGGTACAAAAACATATCAGGGCCGGGGATTTAGCTCAGTGTTTTCGCCGCCTGCTACGCAAGCACAAGGACCTGAGTTCAATCCCCAGTACCAAAAAAAAAAAAAAAAAATCAGATCCCCGCCCCCAAATTTAAAGATCTAATCCAAAAATGGGCATCTGAAATGAACAGACACTTCTCAGATGAAGAAATAGAAACAGCAAATAAATATATGAAAAAATGTTCAACATCACTAGTCATTTGAGAGATGCAAATTAAAACAACACTGATTCCACCTCACTCCAGAAAAAAATGGCTGTTATCAAGAAATCAATAACAAATGCCAGAGGGGGAAAGGAACCCTTCTCCTCTATTGGTAGGAATGTAGACTGGTGCAACTACTGTGGAAATCAGTGTGGAAATCTCTCAAAGAACTAAAACTGAAGGCTCCGCTTGACCCAGCTATCGCCCTTTTAGATATCTTCCCAAAAGAATTAAAAGCATCCTACCACAGCAATATATGCACACCCATGTTTATAGCAGCACAATCTAATAGCTCAATGTTGGAAACAGCCCAAATGCCCATCAACTCATGAATGGATAAAGAAGATATGGGGTTTTTTTTATACAATGGAGTACTACTCTACAGTAAAGAAAAAGGAGCTTCAGACATTTCTAGCTAAATTGATGCACCTTGATACCATACTCTTAAGTGAAATAGGGCCGGAGATTTAGCTCAGTGGCACTGCACCTGCCTGGCAAGCACAAGGTCCTGAGTTTGATTCTCAATACCAAAAAAACCCAAAAAAAGTTAAGTGAAATAAATCAGATGCACATTTAAATACCTCATTGTTTCTCTGGTGTGAGAAACTGACTGAAAGTGGAAATAAGGACTAAAATGTATAATAAACACTGGGAAATGGGAAGAAAATGTTCAAATGAGAAGGGGAACAAGGGAGGGGGAGGGAGAAAGGAAAGAAGGGACAAGAAAAAAAAATAGAAGGAAAAATGGAAACAAAGCTTTTGTAAATAAAGAGGGGAAGAAGAGTCGAAGGGGGGAAATGGGAAAAAAGAAGCAGCAAGATATGTATAGGTACAAATTTCCTATGATGAATGTTATAGATAGATAGATAGATAGATAGATAGATATAGATATAGATAGATATAGATATAGATATATAATGTACCAATAAATGTTTTGCTAAAAAAAAGAGGGCCGGGGATTTAGCTCAGCGGTTCTGGCACCCGGCTCACAAGCGCAAGGTCTGGTGTTCGATCCCCGGTACCCAAAAAAAAAAAGAGAGAAAGAAAAAGAAAGAAAGCAGAGCAGAGGCATCCACGTGCCTGTTTGCTCACCCTGACCCAAAGGGCAACCCCAGGCTGGTCCTCAGGGCTACTCCTCTTTCCCACCTCGAGCCCCTCCTCCCAGGAGATGGCAGCCCCAAGGCAGGACCCCAGCATCAGTGATCTGGAAACTGGAGGGGCCGTTGCTGAGCTAAAGGGAGCGTGGATGGGAGGCAGCAGTTGAGGGGAGGGAATTTTGAGGCTCTATACCATTACAAGCCCCTGTGTGTGGTTGCAGACTGCGGCCAAGCGGGAAGAAGGAAGGAAGCTGCGTGGGGCCGCGGGGCAGTAGGCGGGGCAGGTTACCGGTCCAGGGGCAGCGAGCGCGGCAGCAGTGCATGCACCACGTCCTGGGCGTGCTCCAGGGCCAGTGCACTAAGCACTCGCAGAGCCGCCCTCCGGGACCTCCCTTCAGCCAGGTTGGGCACCTGCACCAGCAACCCGCGCACTAAGGCATGCACCTGGGTAGAGAGAACAGACGCCAGCAGTCAGGTCCCCTCAGTCCTGGAACTGATCCTGGAAAAAGCCAGCACCCCACCCCCCACCCCACACCCTGAATAGGGCGTGTGTGCCAGTCTGCAGGATCCAAGCCCCTGTCTTGGAGGGCCACCCACAGTAGTCTCAAGGATAGAGAGGGAGTGGGGACTGACCTGGTCCTCCAACTTCTCCCCTCTGGCCTCCAGGGCTGAGGACAAGGTGAGTGCTGTGGCCTGGGTCCCAGCAAAGCCAGCCTCCTCCAAGCAGGCAGCCGTGTACAGGGCCAGGTCGGCGAGGGCGCCCTCCTCCAAGGAACGCTGGGGGGCCCAGGGCAGGGTGGGTAGAGTATATTAAGTCACAGTGCCTCCCCTGGCTCTCCTCCCCAGCCCTCCCAGCTTGCTACAAAACTCCACACCCCTGCATGTTTTCCAGTCCATTTTATCCTCTAGTATCTTCCCCCAGCCTTCACCACTCACCTTGCCAGGTCCCTCAAGGACTGCCTCCTGAGCATTGTGCGGGGAGTAGGGCTCATTGCTGGCTGTGGGGGCAGTGGTCCCACTTCCAGGCTCAACCTCAGAGGCAGTGGTGTCAGCCTGGACCTGGGGCTCAGCCTCAGGTTCAAGTTCCTGGGGCTTGGGCTGAGAGCTGGTGGAAGGGGGTCCCAGGGGCTGCCCCTGGCTGGCCCGGATCCCTTCAGCAACAGCTGTCAGGGTTAGGGCCCCTACAGCAGCCCCCTGGCCCCGGGCCCTGCCCCACACACCACCAGCCATGGTGCCCCAGAGAGCAGCATCTGCCACTGCTCCTCCCAGGAAGTCCTGCCCAGGCAGGCCTGACCTAGAAGCAGGCCCCGGGCGGGCCCATAGGCAGACGTGATGGCGTGTGCTTGCGTGCCTGTGTGAGCACGTGCCAAAGAGTGGTTGGGGAAACATGGAATCATCCCGGCATGGGCTTATCACAGGACCCCTGCTCAGGCTGCTGGATGTGAATGGCTGGCCTGAAGCCAGGGTGTCTGTAGTCTGGCTGTCTACATACAGGGCAGAGAAGGCAAATCAAGACAGGGAAGGGCCCTGAACCCTAACATCCAGCCTGTCTTGCCTGGGTCCCAGGGCAGCTGCGTATGGCTCTGACGAGGTACCAAAAAGGTCAGGAGCTGGGCTGACATCCCTGCATTCTGGCCCGGCCAGATACCTGGGTATGGGCATGAGTGGGTGGTTGCTGTTTCCATCTCTGAGCTTGGGGCATCCCTTTCAAGTGCTTTTGCAGGTCCCCACCACTGTGGGGGTGGGTCCATCTGGGTGCCTGGGAATGCATAGTTGAGATGGTTTGCCCTGAGCCTGTCCAGGCTCTGTGTGCTGATGAGTATGTATCTGTATTTCCCTCCAGGGTCATGCTCCCCAGGGCTGGTCTGATTAAGCTTCTGCCCTAAATCTCCACCCTCCACCCTCACCAAGCCACATAATGGGCACTGCCCATCTCTGAGTTGAGGAGCCAGATGAGCTGGTCTGGTGGAATACCTGGCCAGGTGGATTGCTCCTAGAAGCACCCCAGGAACAGCATTCATTCCTCCTATGCCCTTATTGGCTTGTGGACCTCAGGCTGCCTGGATAGGGAGACCCAGGGCCCAGCCAACTCCTGCCAGACATACAGCCCCCTCCTAAACAGTTCCTTTGTACCCTAAGATCACTAGCTTCTTGTACAGAAGCAGGATCAGCCCCCACTGAGCCACCTCTTGGAGCCACTTTCTTGGGCTCCTAGGTCAGGAGCTGAGGCCCCAAGGCCAGGGCCTGGCCTGGGGCCCTGTTTGGACCCTGCCTGATACCCCATTCCACACTGGGGACCCTGGCAGGGGAGGGCTTCTGCAGTAACTCCCCCAACTCTGAGGCAGACTCCTAAGCCCGCCCTGTCCCTGTGGCCCTGCTGTTCAGCCTCAGATCTGGTCCCCATAGCCCAGGCTGGGGAGAGGCTGGGAGGCTCCCACCTAACTCTAGTGTGACCCCGGAGGGCCCAGGAGGCCAAGTGAGCAACAGACTGGATGAACAAATGACACATGACAAGTTGTGGGGACAGCAAGTGACATGTTATTTCCAGGCAGTCCCTTCCCATGCAATTCTCATGGGGCACCTTGGCTACTCAAACTATCCACCAGGCTTCGAAGCTTCTCAGAGAGTGCAACCTGCAGGGAGGAGAGAAGGAGGCTGGTGGGCAGCTATGGGACAGAGGACGCAAGGGCAGCCCACTCCAGGGCCTGTGCCCACCTGGTATAGTGCAGGGTTCTGAAGCTGCCTATGTGCAGGGCTGAGGCGGCTCAGGGACCACTGGGCAAAGGCTCTGGACTCTGTCAGAGATGGAAGCGGCTCACATAGCTGCAAGAGAGGGAAGGAGGAGGCAAGTGGAGAAGCTGGCTCAGGCCAGAGCTTAGTCAAGTTTGAAGGGGAGGAGTGCTGGTGTGATGTGTGTGGGTGGGTCACCTGTCCTTGTTGCAGCCAGAGTTGCAGTAGTGGCTCCACCTGGGCTGGTCTCACAGTGCAGGGCTCCTGGGCACCTCGAGGCCAAACCCTCAGGTCCTGCCCAGCCTGAGGCGGTGGCTCTTCTGCCAACTGCAGCAGGTCCAATAGCAGAGACCCTGTGTGTGTAGGGGAGGTGAGCGAGTTGAGCCCTTGGAGGCCAAGAAGGGTACAGAAAGGGACTCACCATCAGAGGCTAAAAGCCGGAAGGCGGCCTTGCTCCCTGGCAATGTCTGTTTGTCAGGGTCCTCAGTCAGCTTCATTCGGGGCTGGCCACCCACAGACACCAGCTGCAGAAAAAAGGTGTCAGAATGGACAGACCCTGTCCTTCACCCTTTAAAGTCCCCCAAATCCAACCCACCTAGGCCCAGACACTGTTCCCACCTTGTAGACACAGCCCAATGAAGGCTGCTGGGGACAGGTGACCACGCTAGTGCCAATGCCGATGACGTCTACCTCACTGCCCTAGGAGGAGAAGTGACACTGAGTCCAGCAGGAACTGCAGGGTCCCAGGATCTTCCCAGGCACCCTGGGCCTGCCTGTCCCTTCCACCCCACCTCCTGGGCCAGTCGGGCCAGCTCCTCTTCGTCAATGTTGTTGCTGACTGCAATGAGGACTGACTCCAGCCAGGGCATTTGGAATCTGCATGCAACGGGATTCAGGGAGCCCCCCCGCCCCCAACATGCCTGATTCATCCTGGTCTCCCATCATCCCTCATCAGCCACACCCACACTTGTTCTTTGCTTAGGAACTCCTGGTGGCCCCACCCCTTGCTTCCCTTTCAGGGTCTTCCCTGTAGCCCCTGAAACCAGCCCAAGGCTATAGGTTTTGGGGAGGAACACCATCTCTCCCAGCCCCTGCCCTATTTCCTGGCTTCCCACAGGGCCTCCTAGCAGGCACACCCCCTGGGGACACTCACTGGGCAGCAACAGTCCGAAAGACCCCTCGGATTTCCTGAGCCTGCTGAAGCAAGTCGCCACTGTCCAGCCTCACGCCCACTGCCCTGTAGCCCAGCTCTCCCAGGGCCAGAGCTACTGCTAGAAAGTTGGGGAGACCACTCCTGCGAGCATAGATAAAGAGGCTGGGGGCTCCAGTTGCTCTGCCAAGCCCATCCCTGGAGGAAAGTCTGGGGCTTACCTCCTCACACTGTAGGAGTCCAGCAGGCCCTGGAAA